>NW_009637469.1:0-43657 GCF_000690535.1 Cariama cristata | reverse complement strand
TTTTAGCCAAACCAGGACACCTGTTTAACCAGATCTGGGTAATCTTAATAGCAGACTTTGGAATAAGAACATCTAAGGACAGACTAGGTTCAAAACCATCACAGCATAGATACCACCTTCTCAAACCCAATCTATTCTCCTTACAGAGTTGCTCATGTCAGGTGAATATTCAAGTGCCTGATAATGGTCTATGATGAGTTTTACATCTGTTTGTATGACGCAGTTGTGTTGTTAGGTGCCTATGGCAGCTGTAAAAAAAAAAAAAACAACAAAAAAAAACCCCAAAAAACCCCAAAAAACCCACAAAAAAAAACCCCAACAAACCAAAAAAAACCAACCAAACAAAAAATGCTGAAGGACAATTTTAAAAGTGCAAGATAAATCTGTAAGTGTAAAATGTTTACAGAGCGGAACCAGTAAAATATTTCTGAAAGGTCATATATATCTTTGGAACTTGTTTCCTTTTCTTAAGGCAGAAACAATTAAAAAAATGCATGTTAATAACACTGAAAATCCAGTTACAGCCTAGGTGGATCTGTGTAGCCCAGATATAGAGCCCAGGTATATATTATACTTAGCAGTAATTGATACGAAAAGAGATTAAAGAATAATTTCTTTATATGTTTCTTAATTCTGCTTTTTGGTGCTTTTCCTTGTCTCTCCTCTGACCCACTCACTACTCTCAGCCCACAATTTATCTGGTCCTTCACTGGAAAGAGAAGAGGCTGGGGGTGGGTGGGAACCAATATCCTCTTGCCCCATTCCTCCTTCCCACAGTCAGTGCTTAGGTAAACTGGGCTAAGCTAGAAAAATAGGCCTGGCGTCATCTAATCATTGGAAACTGATTGAATGAGTTTTAATAATGAAGAAATTGCTTTTTCTTTCTCGTGTGCTGATTTTCTTTCAGGCTTGCTGATTTACTTTTATGCATCTCTCATCAAGCTATTAAATGCTATAATAGATTTTCTTTACTGTGAAGCTGTATTGCTAACTTTGGAGAGGAAGAAAAATCCCTCTTTTCTAATTGATGCTGTAAAATATAGTAAACTGGATGATGAATTAAACTTCCTGTGTGAGAGAAAGATCTTCTTTATGAATAATGTATTAGGCTTTGTTTAAACCATATAGATTTTATTTGCTTTTTATTAACTTACTACATTTGACACTGCTTGTGCATTTCCCCACCCCTTCTCCCCCTGGGATTGTCTTCTAATAAGGCATTTCATAAAATCTATGATTTCTTTTTTTTACCTTAAGTAGCTCTGGATGCAAGGCAAACACTTTGTTATTGTACAAGTAGTATGTTTACGTCCTCTGGGTGGGAACTGCTTGCTATGGAACATTTTTAATTCATTGGTATCTATAACAAAGATCACTTCACTTTTAAAACTTTGGGCCTAACTTGTAAAACTTACTACTGTGCATCATATTTGCTGTTTTCTGGGCCCCCTCTAGAGTTTTTTTAGGATCATATGGTCAATTATACACACAAGTTTAATAAAAGGGGTATTGGGAGGGAGAGGTGTCCCTTGTCACACATGCACCTATGACAATAGCTATCGTTATTTACTTTTTGTCCAGTAGTGCACTGGTGTACTTGTGATCTCTGGCTTTATTGAGCTAGCCATTGCTAGAGCTGTCTGTGCATTTGTCTGTTTGTTACTGCCTGAGCAGTTAAGTCCTTGATTGATTTTACTGTCCCTATCTGTTGTGAAGATGGGATATGCTCCCTCCACTTCACAGACATAATTTTTTATGAAGGTGATGGAGGCATGTGATTGAGCCAGGAACTAAAATCTTTCTCGGACACTTCCAAATCTGTGCTGATGGCAGAACTACCACTGTTTAGGTATATGATCAATGTATGGTATGATTTACAGTGAGAATATATGGTAGCTATATGAATCATAGGAGGCTTCCTTCTGTTCAAATCATACAACTGACTGCTTGGATGAAGCCAGCCTACCGCCTGTCACATGAGTATCAAGCTTAGGAAGGCTCACCTCGCTTTCAAAGTATTATTGCCTGTTAGACTGTGATTCTCTTTATCGCTGTTCTAGTCCCTCTGGCTTTCTCCATCAGAGCATTCTTCCTTTAGCAGCTATGGTCTACCTGACCTCTTCATCTGTCCTTGAATAGAGAGAACCCAAAAGCCCCGGTGGTGGCCATTGAACCTACTGTAACTCTTTACTGATGTTTCAGGCTTTTTCTCTTAGGTGGTAATATACAGAACTGATCCTGTGTTCATCTACTCTGTTAAATATCAATTAAATTGTTACATGGCTAAGCTAGTTTGTTTGAATTCCTCAATATCTGGATATTTCCATGTGTTCTTCACCAAGTATTTTCATCACCAGGCCTGTAATGAAGGTATGAATGCGGCAAATAAACACAACACAATTTAATGAGAAAACAAGAAAATCAAATCTCTGGGTTACGAAATAGATGTAGTACTAAATACATAATTGAACCAACTTCAATAATGTATTTCAATGACCAGTACAGCATTCGGGCATAGTGTTCTTCATCAAAGATTTTTGTTAGGTCAGACTTTGCAGCTATTGGAATGAATAATTAAAAATGCATAGATCGTTGCATGTGTTTAGCATACCATTTACTTACAGCTCAGCAGCATTAGTTGCAACACAGAATGAAAATTCCAAGTGCGTAAGAAATGTCCGTCTGTGTTTTGCAGTGGCTGTCTAGATGGGATGCAACTCAGTTGACCCAAACAAAATTACAAACATCTGTTTCTGAAGGTAGTTGCCCTTGGTAGTCTTATGTCCATGGCATAAACAGATCTACAGATCCTAACATCTGTGTGCTTCAAGCTGAGATGCCTGATTGCCTTTAAGCAGAGTGGCTCCTTAAAGATGGCAACTTGGTCGTTATTTGCTCCTGTGAAAAGCTAATGGTATATCATATCTGCCAAAGCGTTGCTTCTTGTGTGGGATCAGCACACCCTCTTAAAAATAGAATGGCAAACTGACTGGACTCTTTTACTTAGTTTTGTGTTCTTCATATTTACTTACTTCTATTTTAATTCACATGGTCTGCCAACCCAAATTTAATTTAAGAAAGAAAACATAGGAGGAAAAACCAAGGAAATGGTCTCAAGTTGTGCCAGGGGAGGTTCAGGTTGGATATTAGGAAGAACTTCCTCACCATAAGAGTCGTTAGGCATTGGAACGGGCTCCCCAGGGAGGTGGTGGAGTCACCATCCGGGGAGGTGTTCAAAAAATGTTTAGACGTGGTGCTTCGAGACGTGATTTAGTGGGCATGGAGGAAATATGTAGAAGGTTGGACTTGATGATCTTTGAGGTCTCTTCCAACCATAATGATGCTATGATATATTATGATTATTTAGGTAGGGATCAGAAACACAGTAAGGGAATGAGTGAGAAATGTGAAGGTGTGCATATATAAATGCTGATGCATTCACTTCTGTCGCAGCGCTGTAGGGATAACAGAAGACACCTTCTTGCGTTGAGCATTCCCTGAGCACAGAAGAAGATGAGTCACTTCAGACAGTTGTAGCCAAAGCGTTTGCAGGTGCTGCAGTCAGCCCCAGTGCTGGTTACACACAGGAGCAGTCTAACTCCCAACTCTTGCAACCTGCCTCAGTCACCTAAGGACACAGCAGTACCCAGCTGTAATACTGTTGCACCTCCCCTTAAAATTGCCTGCAGCTGTCCCACACCCTTTCTTGTACTCCTCACTGCCTGACCTCTCTCCTGTGTTTTTGAACAGATTTACAGGAGATACAAAGCCACCTTCCTGTTGTGGTGTTTCTAATTTTTATTTACTGACAGTGACTTTTTTCACCTTTCTCTATATTTCACCTCTCTCGCTTTGGTTTCAAATATCTCCCTTTATGATCTCTTCTTCATTTTTGCCCCTTGAGGGAAGATTGGGCACTTAAGTATATCAACATGATGAGCAAGAGTGTAAGCCTGGAGAAACCAGGAATATTGGATACTAGGCAAAGCTCTGTGTCAGTAAGTATGTGGTTTCTTGCTTTTCAAGCCAAGAAAATGTGCAAAGACAAGAGGAGCTAGTCTGTAACTTACATTGATAATGAGTTTCCAAAATCAAACCATGAGATCAAAGACAACTCTAAGTTTTTTAGTTCTAGGGTCGGGGTCTTTTTAATGTCTATTTTCCTTCCCTATTGGACCGAGTGAGAAGGGAGAAAAGGAAGGAAAAAGAGGAAAAGATTAAAAAGAGCAAGTAAGGGAGAGAGGGCAGGTTTTTCCAGACAGGAAAAGATTCCAGTTAGTAGGATCTTTTCTCCTAAATTCACATAGCTCTCTGATGATAATGAGGTAGTTAGCAACAATTATCCATTATGTCTCAATAACCCAGGTAGGAACCAAACAAGCCAAAATACATTTTCAGTATTCCCTGAATTGACATACGCTTGCAGATTGTTTGGGTTTTTTTTTAAATCCAGGAGTTATGCATTTAATTCCCTAAATGCGATCTTTAGAGCATATCTGAGGAATTGCATGTTTTATCTAATATATTAGCTAGAAAGCTCTCATTGCAATGATGAATGGGTTTGGTTTTTTTCACTACAGACTATAGCTGTTTTGTGCATCTGTATCCAAACTGTATAGGCACAGCAGCACCTTACACACTAGTTATATTGAACACAATAATATCCTGACATACACTAGTCAATAAAAAGATAAGTCATTAACCTTGCAGTGATGCTTAGAAAAGGATAATACTTCTTGGTCTAACATTTGATAATATAAACACATTTCCAACTCCTTTTTTTAGAGGGCTGTTAGTGCTGAATAATTTGTTCATATAGAGAGTGATTTTCACCCTTAGACTTGTTCTCAACTACATATTTCAGTGTAAAATCCACCACCGGAACAACCCTGAAAGGTTTATAATCGTGCCTATTTGAAAGTATACGAACTGAGATACAGAAAGGTTGTGACTTGCCCAAGATCATGCAAGTCAGCCTGAAGAGCAAGAATAAAACTCAACTGGTAACACAGTCAGCCCTCTCTCTCATCTTCTTCCCTGCTGTGTCCCAGCTGTCCTAATATTTTAGATAAATTGGCATCTGGAAGAAACCCAGAGGGCTCAAACTGAATGTGAGTAAGATATGGTGGCTATAGAGAAGGAGAATGTTTTGAGGAGCAAGCTGAAATTATAGCTTTATTTTCAACTGAGGAGAGTCATCTTCTGAATCTTGAGAAAATGTCTTAATTTTTCATTTCTTCTTTAGAAAGGAAAAGAAAACATCTAGAGGAATATTTTTGTCAGTTTTCAGTTGAGTAATGAAGCTTTGTCTTCTGTTTTTCTGATAAGACTTTCATAAAGTTCACAGCTGGAACAGCACCGGAAAGTGTCCCAAAGATTAGCAGGAAAGGCAAAATCTGTCTGCCTCACGTTACTTTCCCTCTTCTCAGAGGGCAAGGCTCTTTAACCCTGCAGGCGGTAAGTCTTGGGAAAATGGATGCTCCACTGCAGCTCCATGGGAAAGCTGTTGTCATCATCTTCTTTGGGAAAAGCCATGAATCCAGCACATCAGTCCTGCTGCTGGGAGGTGCCCTGGGAGATGCAGGGTCTGAAAAGTTTTCTTTGTTGCAGGGGGAGTTGGTCTTTGCTTGTTTCTTAATCGACCTCCCCACCACTTTCTATTTCTGAGGGGAAAGGAACTGGGTTTGTTTCCCCCAGCTTTGGGAGCTCTGCGGCTGGAAGCCTACCTGGGTTGGGGTCTGCCAGCACAGATTCTGAGCATTTTCTAAACAGAAGGAGTAGCCACAGCAGGTCTCGCTAGCAAGGGACTCTGCCTCCTTTCCCTGCTGAGGTCCATAAGAAGCCTCACGTTCCTTGGAGTGGTACTAATCAAAGTAAGGATGCGGATATGCTTATATACTGCTAGCAATATAACATAAACCTGAGTCTTGACACTGCTTGGATATCCTGTGAGAGCTCTCCTTTGAATAAGCTTGTCCAAAGAAAACTGCTAAGCTGTCCAAAAAAAAAGCCTTATCTATCATTACCGAAGTTAACAGAAATTTTGCAGTGAGTTTCACCTGGACCAACACCTGACTTCCAGCCCAGAAAAGATGCGAGGCAGGCGTGCTCTGTAATGCACCCAGCAGTCTTGCTTCTCGAGCATCCATCACAAGTTCCTCCTTGCTGGGGTCTGCAGTTTGTCGCCAGCTAAAACAAAAAATGGAGAGGAAAATGAAGATGGAATGTGGTCCTCTGGCAAGATGTAGTGTGGGCACACCTTGATGCGTGCCTGGACTCAGCAACTGGTAAGCGTTCTCATGTCCTGCAGTTTAAGAGTAATGATAATGAAGAATCTAAGGGAGAAAATTCACAGAGAAATCTATAGTTTGAATTTATCAAGCAGAGTGTTTATGATTTCATCTGTGGACATGAATTTTGAATACTATAGAGTAAGTTTTCTTTCTTTCTCTGTATCCATGAGACCTTCTTCTTGCATGTTATGATTTTCTATGGAAAATATAAGATTAAATTAGTAGTCGTTGCTACTGGAGAGTAAGAAATGTTCCTGATTCTGATGTCTGAAATCAGACTTCATTTGATAATGTGGTTATTTAGATAATTTGCTAAAGTTCTGAATGATCAAACTGGTAAGAAAGGAGGAATATATTGGTGATGAAGTAGCAGTAATTTCTTCTTCTCTGAAGGTAATAGGTTTTAATGAAAATGAAGCAGTATCAGCTGCCGTGGTGGGTCAAAACAGCATTAAGAAGTATTACGTAGAATAAGTGGAGACCTAATAGAGTGACTGCAACAGCCAGGACAGTACTATAAATAGAGAAAAACAACAAGTCAAAATGCTGAACATTTATCAGAGCTCTCTAAATTGTTCTAGTCAATAAATAGATTGACTTGCTAAATAAAATACTATTATTACATCATCCCTGCTTCATCTTTGGTTTCTGTTCTTCCCTCTTAGAAATTAATTGCTGTCTTGGGTTAAGATTTGTAGTGTCACTGACAGATGTAAAGAGTCATTGCAAAGACCGAGGACATCTAGTAACAGGTGTTATCACCTAGATTTGAGAAGTGTTTTCCTTCTTTGGTGCAAATAATCTTGCACAACCATTCTTTGTGCAGGGCCATGGGTTTTTCATTCAAATTTGATACTGACAAAATTATTGTTTTAAAGCTCCTGTGATGTTAGAAAAGAGTTATGCATGAGGAAAGCAACCTTCTGTAGGCTGCAGATAAAAAGTAGTAATATGCAGGTAATGACAACTTAAGCAGCCGTGCTATCCTGTCAAATACAGTCATACAATTGCAATTATACTTGGAGCCATATTATGATATGCACTCGTTGCATAGTTATTCTATGAGTTTAACTTCTCTGTATTGGCACACCCTCTTTGAATGCTGCTGAAAACAAACTGGAATGTAATAAGCTGTGGACAGTAGAATTAAAGCTTCAGAGAGGAGGAACAGGAGATTCGCTGTCATTTCTGTTGATTCATTTAACTGATGACTAGGAGAAAGAGAAGAGACCGAAGGCGAGGGAGTGTAGCTGTAGCTGGAAATTCAGGAGGAAACCATGCTGTGAGGATTTATACGGGTCTCTGAGAAAGGATCAGACAGCCAAAACTGAACTTAAAGAACAGTTTATTACAATCCATTAACGTTACTTTGTTTTTATGAATATCATCACAGCTAATATATTACTTTTAAACAAATTTCAAAGTACACTGTAAGTTGCTGACAAATGCAAGTAAGGTGAAACAAGACTGTTCAGGAATTGGTACAAAAATACGAAAATTATAATCTAGTGTTCTTGGTCGATAGAGATCTAGTTAAATCAAACTCCATCAAACTTCCAAATGCGTATACTAAAAGAATTTTCTCCACAATGGTCTTATATTACCATTGAAAATTTAAAAAAAGAAATCTTGTTTTTTTAAAGAGATATGTACTTTTTTCCTTATTGTTAAAATTTCAGTTTTATAACTGTTTCCTTTTTCTTTTTCAAGAAATTAAATCAAAGGAAATACTTTTAAATAACAGCTTTACTTTTAGAATACATGACAAATAAATGAATACTTAGTTTTATTGCTAAAGAGTAAGTTATGGCATTTAAAATCGTATTTATAAATGTTCACAAGATGTAATCACCTGGATGTATTTTTCTAATAGACGATATTTTAACTACTTTTGCAGTTGCTTTAGTGGTGCACTCTTAGTTTTCAGTAAAAAACATGGCATAATAAAACGTTCTACATTATGTCATAATTTTTAGTTGTTTTAATTGTTAGCAATAAATTGGTTAGCCTTACATTAGAGAGCGAATAACTTTCCATACACATACACACATTCTCTCTGCCTCTTTTATTGTCTTCCACTCTCTTCTATAGGTAAAACTTTTGCCACCATACAGCTGAATTTTCAGAATTGGGAAATCAAACATGTTTGATACCTGAGACCTGTATGCAATGCAATTAATGCCGTTAATAACTGGCATCTTTTGGAAAGGCACGCAGTTGGAAGTCACGGGAAAACTTCTAAATTAATGTCATGATTGCGCAAACAGTAGTATACATCTCTCATGAAGATCGGTTTTCCCCTTCTTAGGGTTTGTGGGGCAGGAGATTATTCTTGGGGTTTTTTTGTTTTCAATTTGTCAACAGAAAAAAACGACTAGCATTATTGCTTCCCATTCCAAGGCAGAAGGGGTAATGGAAATTTTTTAAGCAACATTGCTAAATTTATCTTTCCAGTTTACCAAAAAAAACATCATCAAGATGATGGTCTTCCTCAAAACAAATTCTTTTTTTTTGGTAACACTCCCAGTGAAACTGTAAACAAATAAGTCCTGTGTCTTACGTAGATTTGATTGGCAAATCAAACCAGGCTGTATAGCTTGTCACGTTGAGTTATATTCTGGATCAACATTTCCTTGTATAATTGGACATTTGTACATTTGACATTTTTAAGGCTGAGTTTTCACACAAGTCTACGTGTTCTTTGGCATCTGAGTGGGAGCTGAGGTTTCACAAGGGACCCAGAATGTACTTATTGAAATGAACCATGTAAAGCATTGAAATGACAGGTTTTGTTTGAGGGCGGTGAGGCAATTTTAATAGAGTTAACAAAGGAAATACATGTGGTTTGCTAGCTCAGAATCTTATTAATAATAACAAATAATATATTATTTTGCTGCTTTGTGCTTGTATAAAAATAGAGAAGTGTTCCTAGTCTTTCAGACAGACTGGGCTTCAGACATCAAGAAAACCTTAATAGGAATAAAATATAGGAAATGTAATATTAGATGTTAAAGCTTTGGGGAAAATAACACTTCTAAATATATTCGCAGAAAGTTTTATCAAGTTTAGAAGTACACATAGCTAAAGGACCAGGCAAGAACTGAGAATAGGCCTTGTGTTTTATGAGCAAGCATGCAATTAATACAGTCCACTCCTGCTTTGCAATAAGGTTCAAAGTATTTTGAGTTAAGTTTCTAGTGGAAGGTACCATGACCTGATGTGAACAATAATTTGGAAGAACTGGTCACAGTGATCATTTAGCATCAATGTAAACAGACTTCGTATTCACAAATCATTTCTAAGCAGCGTAATGATTTCAGAAGTGCCAGCCTAAGGGGAGCGTGGCTGAGAGGGAGGAGGTGATGAGCTCCCATTCGGTGGTTCAGTGTGTGCTATTGGCACATCGTTATGTACTGTCAGTCTCCTAAATCTCATGTCATTGTTCTGCTTGCTAATTTATTGAGAAAAGAAGTTTTGTAATTAAAGCACAATGAAAACTCGTATTGCCATAGGGACAGTGCGTTTCAGGCAGCAGTGCGGATATTTTTACTTAACAGCAGGCTTTTTTTTTATTAAAATATTTATGCAAGCAATAATCCATTCACTCAAAAGCTTTCAAACAGCAAGAAATAAAGATCATAAATAAATCAAACTGTCATGTGGTTATCAAATAAGTTCTGTATTTCAGTGTTCTGCTCTACTTAAGGCTTACTAATCCAAGTTTTGTAATTGATTTGTCCTGTGTCACTGATTGTGACAAATTTATGACTGAAATGTCAGAAGTGCTGCACAATTTAAACTACAGCTTCTATTGACTTGGGAAGCTGTGTACACCCAGCTTCACTGAGCCTTCGCCGTACCCTAACCGTATCTGTAAAATGAAGGTAATAATTCCTAACGTTCCTAGATGCTGCCATAATGAATAAGCTATTAATATTATACACAGATATGAGAATGCGTAAATCTGCCTAGGCACCAGATTTTGCCAAGGAAAGGAAAAAAAATCTTGCTTCATTTGCTTAAATTTTAACTTATATTTGAATTTTCTTAGGAAACTGGACTGTAGTATTTTGTCTTCTGAGCTATACTTGGCATTTTTCTCTATTTGTCTAATTCATTGCTCAAATCATCCTTCGAGCACTGGTCAGAACTAGCACTGCCTATAGCAGCACCCATCTAAAGATGAATGATTACAATTGAATAGTACGTATTCTTTCAGTGATGTAGCATGATGACATTAAGCAATTATTGCACTTTCTGCCTCTGCTTTTTTTTTTAAAAAAAAAAACCACAGTGGATATTAAGTCACTACAGAAAGTTGAGTCACCCACTTTGAAGGGTGCTGGAGATCTCTGTGAAGAGCTTATGTTGTTTTGGTATAGGTAATGAAGGAACAAAGCAGCACACGTACCTAAGTTCTCACTGTCTTAATGTCATACTGGATATAGACTGTCGTACGGAATTTGTTCGTGTGGAGAGGCTTGTTGAGTTGTTAACAGATCCTTGAATAAAACAGACTTTAAAATTTTGGCTGTTTACAGACAACCCAAATACTTTCTGTAGGGATGAACAGACTTGTTACGGAGCTAGGTAACGACATAACTTCTGAATTTCAGTTCCCCATTTGTAAGTCAGTGAAATACCACTTCTTGAGGCTGCTGTGTGGAAAAGCTACTTGATATCTTTGTTTACTTAAATGAAGGTGATATGTAAGTAAGTCTGCATCCCTGTTTCCTTGGTCTGATTTTGATAAGACAGGCAGTTCTGACAAGATGTGTTATGAGAACAAGGAACTCCCAAAGGAGTCCAGTCCCCTGCTCTCTTGGCTGCTTTTGTGGTTTATTCCCTCCTGAGAACCACGGGATATGACTGCAGACATTGCTGCTGCTGCTGCTGCTGTACTCTTTTAGGGCAATGATCACTTGACATCATCTGAGAATGGACCCAGTGATCACGTTTTCCTAACGTTTTCCTACTGAAAATCAATCAACTGTTTTCTAACTTTCACACTGTAAACTCTATTATGGGTAGAATGATGGATGCCTTCTCGTTACACAGACAATTAAATATTTTACCCTGAGGCAAATCTTCATGTTGACATTCTTAGAACAATTCAAGGTGTTTTTGTGACCTTTAAAGCCCTGGATAGACCACAACCCTGTTACTGCAGCTGAGATAAGCTGGAAGAAAACTCATGTCTGTGTCTCGGTTTGAGCGTGCCATTCAGAGGACTGCCTCTGGAATCTGCCTCCTCTGGCAGTTTATCAGAATTCAAGTCTAGTGACCTTCAGATTAAAAAAAAATAAATCAGATGCTAAACGTTAAAAAGCAAGCAAGCCATATCTACTTTTTCTTCTGATCTTTTTAGCTCAACTCTTGACTGCCATGACAAAGGCCAGAGTTGATATAAATACAAAGGGCCTCCTCCCTTTAGATTATTTGTTTTGCAGGCCTTTTCAAAACTGAACTTCTTTCACAGAATAAGGTACCACAAAATAATTTTGTTTCTCTACACAAGATAATGTTAATTAACTTGTTTTCTCGGTAGCTTTGTATTTTTATTCCAGTGGCTGACTATGTTTATTCTCCCATTTTCCCAGTAGGAGCGTAGCACGTATATTTTGATATATTGTATTATTAGTACCACTCAGAACATCTGTCTTAAATAGCACTAGAGAAAACAATGTTCTTGCTTTCCCAGGGATTAAGGTTAGTGACTGCCAATAATTAATGAATGATCGAGTTACTTCATTGCTTCTGGGAACTTTGACAATTTCATTTGTATTTTTCACTCCAAGTTTATCATAGTTATGGCTACGGTTTCAGTGGTCAAAAAAATTTAAACATCAGAGAAAAGAAACATAAGACTATCACAACAAAGCTTATAGTAAATATTTGTAACATGCGCACTTTTGAAGACATACATCAAGAGCAGATAATACCATGTAAGTCTTAAGTCCCAAAGGAGCTCTTGCTCAAACTGTTAAACTGTCAACTGCTTTGTGGCCCTCAGTTTGTATGTATGAAATGTTTTAAGGCTATTGGAAAAGGTCAGAGTCCTTAAAAAAAAAACCCACAAAACAAAAAAAAAACCCAACAAACCAAACAGCACATTTATCTCCTCCTTAGAAAAATAGAAGGATGATAAAGGAGGGTTTATTCTGTCCTTAGGGCTTTGGAAAAAACTCTAAGGATATAGCACATTTATAGTAATAAGATCGTGAAGTTTTTTATACAGTCAAATCACCTCTTGCCTTTGACAATGGTCCCTCAAAAGCTATTTCAGCTTTCTCTGAGTCAGTGGAAAACCTTCTAGTGATTTCAAGAGAACTGGATGAGCTTTTAAATGCAGTTATCCAGCTGCACAATTAACAGCCAGAAAAGCACATTCTATAAATTATTTCGCTATTTAGGGATACATTTAGCATGTCCTAGCAATATCAATTAACTGGGAGAAGAATGACTCATCCAAGCCTTCTCCAAATCCATTAAGTCAATATCTGACTCACTTTTTGTGATATGAAAAATGGTCTGTTCACTAAATTCACTCTGGATTTTCATCAGGTCATCCAAACTGTATTAAACTGAACTGCAATTGAGGCAAAAAAATTGTGGCCAGAAAGTGCCAACTTAGAGCAGAAAACCAAGAAGGGTTAATCCACCAGACTGCTAGGTTTTGCCACTTGACTGACAACACCTTGGCCCTCAGCAGTGTGGGAGCTTTAGGAGGATCCCCAAGGGCCAGGCCGTGCCGCATCACTGCGGGAGATGCAGGGGGTTTGTCCTCACAGCCAGGCCCCTCAGCCCCTCTCCGACAGCCCGAGTGGATCCCTTGCAGCGATGGGCTCACGGGCTCTTTCCAAACTCCTAGCAGCAATGTCCCTGTGCTCCCTTTGAGGAAAAATATTTTTGTAGCCCGTAAGAGCTGGGAGACATCCAGTTGTCTTTTTCTCGCTGTTTAGATGGATGAAGAATAGCTGGTTGTCTTATGTCAGGGGGGTTCTGGGGATGAGTTCAAGAAAGCAAGTGGTCAAGGAGAATGAATTCCCCGCAGCAAGGCTTATGGAGAGGGGACAATAGTGGAGGACACACTGGAGGCAAGTTTTTAACACATGGCTTAGGAAACAACTCTTAACACTGCCCAAACAACCCAATTGCTCAAAACTTGAAATGCTTTCAGTACAATCCTCATCCTCCCAGTTTCACATTACACCTACGGAATGTGACCACAGGTTGAATATATTTTACATTTTCAAATTATTGAGTGCACAAATAACATAATATTGATGTCAAAATATGCACAGGCACTGTTTTATTGTGATCATTGAAGAGGTAGGTTTACATATTGTAATTCACTGAAATTCATCTATAGGGCAGCACTTTAATAAATTAAATGCACAGCCAAAGTGAAGTTCAAACTCTACAGTTATTCCAATGAAGTTTTCTTGCGAAACTATTAAGATTTTTTCCCCAAAGTATACTGTGGTAATATCTATGGTATCCCAGTTTAGTTATCTTTCCCCCTGAAACTATAAAGGTATTTATGCCTAAAGTCATTCACTAAGGACTTTGATAATGCTCAGATAGGAGTCCTAACCATTTCTCTATTTGTCACAAACTCTTTGTAATTCTAACTTATTTCAAAAACCAACATTTCTTCTTCACTCCAAGAACAGATTTCATGTTATACAGGAAAACAGTGTCACACATGCTTTCATTTCCATTTGTAGTTCGTTCTTCCACTAAACTTTCCTATGCTTTTATTATCTTCCTTTCACTCAGTAGCAACTTTATCTTTTGTGATCATTTAGGTCTAATATCCTGTGTCAGCCATCACCTTTTCATGTATTTCTTAAAGAACTCTTTCTTTCCTATACGTGCTAGAAAAAAACGCATTTTATTCTCCACATTTGTGATTGTATCGGATCTTATTGAAGAATGCTTTTATTTTTCCGATTTGATAGAGTAAGCCCACGGTTTTTGGCAAAGGCTCCTTGGCCCTGTTTTCAGAGGTTGCTCTTGCTGGGCAATGATCTGTTTGTTTTCCTGGCTCCCTGGACTACTTACATCGCTTCTTGTATCAGTTATATTTTCCTTATATCAGTAGGGGAAATAAGAGAGTGACTCGGAAGAATAACTGCCTGAATAGTCAGAAAAGGCTATGGGCTGCTGTTCGTTTTGTTCTGTTTTGATTTACTTTTTGAAATAGATAATATCTTAAGAAAGGGTTGTGTCTGGATCATAGGAAATAGGGGGACTAAGAACTCCAAAGGGACCCTTCCTGCTGCTGCACCCCTTTCCTTCCTAGATATGAATCAGAAGCTCATCCAGCCTCTTCAAGGAAATCTTTAATGACATAGAGATTTTACAATCTTTCTGGGCAAAAATTCAGTGCTTTATTATCTAATTTTTACAATTTTTTTTCTGATGTCTAGCATCCTTTTTGCTGTAATTTTTTTATTATGGACATGAAGAACTGACTATTCTCTTCCTTGTGGATTTGCACATCTGAAAATAGACATCATGTTTCCTCTCTTTTGTTTTCCTGTTAGCTAAACAATCCCATTTTGGACCTTATTCGCTAATAGTGTCCTTACTGGTTTTCTCTGAATTAATTCTAATGAGTCCACGTTTCTTGGCCTTTGGAATCCAAAAGCCTACAACATTTTTATCTACTCCAACTCTACTTTATGCTCTGAGATCCTACAAATGCAAAATAAAGTAGTATTAATACAAGTTTACATATCTGATCGCTTATGCTCTTTTTTATTGTCCCTAGTTTACCTTTTCCCAAGCAGCCTGAGATTGCTGATGATCAATTGTGACTACAAACCCGTAGCTTCTCGCACAGAGAGCTGGTAGCTGACATCTTGTACTGAAGCACCACATTCTTTCAGCTGAACGCTGAAACATGGGGTTTTTTTGTATACTTCCATTATTTTTTCTTTTCTTTACAGACCACTTCTTCAGTTGGCCAAGATCATCCTGAATTCTAATCCCAACCCCAAAAAGCTTGCAACCCCTGTGATGGCACGTGCTCTGAGGTCCATCAAAAGAGCTGGTAACTTGAGATCAAGTTCATTCCACCTTGGTATGGAAAGCATCTTCCTCTCAAAATGCCACAGAATGTCCTGAAATTGAGGCCACAGTTTGTATGATATGATGATGAGGAAATTCATTCTTTGCCTTTGAGCAGAGCAATTTGCAGCCTGTCTGTCTAGCAGCAGCAGCAGTATTCTCAGTCTGACCATTAGCTGATCTATAATAATGTGTGGTTCTGTAGGCAGTTCATTTCCATCAGAAGCAGAACAGGTATGTGTGAAGCATTATATATTTTTATGTGTGTTACTATATTTATACGCGTGTGCCTACGTGTATGTGTGTTAATAGACAGATTGCTCTGCTGCCATGCGTCAGACGCTCCCCGTCCTCTTCAGCTCATTCAAACTCCATAGAAGCCTGCAGCGCAGCATTTTCCTGGGAGCCAGAACGAAGGTGGCACACATCTCAGCCTGGCGACCACTTTATGGTTTGGCAAGCAGAGAAATATGAATGTAAGCCATAAATTGGTCTGCTAACATTTCTATGAAAATAACCTCCAACTGCTTTGAAACAGATTTTGTTTGTAAACAGAACTTGCTACTGTTTGGATGCAGATTGCTTCTAGTCCATCCACCCTCCTCCTTTTTTCTGTGTTGTATTTCATTGTTAAAGAACTATGCATGCTGAAACTCCAGCCTACTTAAGCAAAGTTTAAATGCCAGCCTTTCTGAATGTGCTATATTTTTCCTTATATAATACAAAGTATGAACACAGAAAATTCGGTACTGTACCGGGTATCTTGGCCTTTAGGTTCACGATAAAGTCAGTGAGTAATGCATCAAAACAAAATTAAATAATACTATTTCACTTCCTGTAACACACACATTCTATATTCACTAAAATGACCACACTAGCTCCTGATCTACAAATATAAGTCACGTTATAATCATTCTAAAGTCTTACTTGACTTGCCAGGTTTAAAGTACTAGCACATTCCCATTCTGAATCAGTTTCAGAATTAAAAGAAAACTTTCAGGCTTAAATTGAGAACATTCTCATAATTTGACTTTTTAAAATCAAAATTCTAAATCTAAAATGCTTCCACTTGAGAAAATATAGGGAAAAATAATTAAAAAAAATCCTTTTTCTTTAATAACTTGGTTCCAAAGTGGTGCTTTTAAAATTTCTGGAAACTTTTTTTTTTAAAAAAAAATATATTGTAATTATTAAAGATAAGAATGTAAAATCTGCTTGGAAAAATGTCTCCAGTAAAGATATTTTAATCCAGATGGGAGAGAAATCTGGTGCTCTGCTTAGAGAATGAAACTTTTAAGTGTCTTGAAAGCAAGCGGAGTTGGATTTCTCTGATTAATGTTTGTTCTGCCCCCTTGTGGGGATGGAGTCCAGTAGGGCATAGGTGTGAGCATCTGTTTTTTAAATATTTGTGACTATTTAAAAAAGAAGCCTTTTGTATAGTTCAAGTGCTGCACTTTTCCCAGAATCTGTGTAGACCAAGAACACAAGGAAAAAAGGTCTGATAGATACAAGTCTTCACATACGAACAATAGATAGATGAATGGTTATAATTCAAAGTCATTTTCCAAAAGGATATGTTTTTAGGTGGTGAAAGGAATCACAGAAACTTTAAATATAAGCAATAATTTATTCAGAAAGTAATACTAAAGGAAACAAGATAGAAATAAAGAATACTTTTAACTTTAAGCACAGCTTTTCCACTGTGGTTTTACTGATACAACTCAGTAGCAGGGATGCTTTTCTTTCCCACAAGAAAAAAAACAATTACGTTTGCAGTTTAATTCACCCAAAGCCAAAATTCGTAATGTAATTATATTATGTTTGTAAGAATGCACTTCTACATGCCAAGTTTTCATTTATATAGACATATTTCATTTAATTTTGGAAAGGTCCTAGAGTTCATTTGTCACAGATTAATTCTTAGACAGCAGGTCAGATTTTTAAATCAAGAGGTAATGTAGTAGGCAAAGTCAGTGACTCTCCTGTCAATGATGACTTATTGTCATTTAAAGAGTAAGAATTAGCTGGTCTTAAAGAGAAATTTTCTTAGCCTTTTCTGGTTTCTACTGCACAGAGAAGATAAAGTAGTATTACTACTTAATTTACCCTCAAACTTTCCTTAGAAAATATAATAAAATACTTTACTTTTATAGGGTAATCATTGTTTAATTCCAGTTTACAGAACTATTCATTAAATGGTATTCTGTAAATTTTTATTTGAATAAATATTTTTATTAGTCTTCAATATTTCCAAAAATGCTGCCCCATTGCCCCCCCAAATCCATATTTTGTTTCAATACAGCTTCAAAATAACTTTTTATCTTCTTTTGTTTTTCTTTTATTTATTTTTTTTTAATGGGGTTGTAAGTTCTATGATTCTATGTAAAAGGAATTTCAGTCCATACAGAAAGTTAAGCCAAGCCTCTCATCCCTACACACACATCCACAGGGCACATAATATTAAAACATGTATAACTGAATTTTTTGTACGAGACATACATATCTCTGTATATTTCTTAATCCAAATCAAGTCCTGATCTGTACAATCTTTAAAGGCACTGTAGCAACTGAACTACACAAAAAGCATTGGATGGATAGGTGTCACACCATCGTCTGTAACCTGACTAAAACACCAACGCAGAGTCTGCGCAAACCATCATGGTTTCAATTTGATTACCAAGACAAACGTGTCCTCTGGGATCAAACTCTTGCTCTCTGGTGTCCCCTTCAACCCAAGTTATGAACCTATTGGCTTAATACAGTCACACCTGTCCAGAGGAAAAGGTTTCAAAGATAATCAAACATGTAAAAAAATAGACAACCTGACCAAAGGAGAGATTTCAGTTGGTGTCACAATTGTAGGAAAAGTTACAACATGATCTAGCATCTAATTAGACTGAAGAGTTAAAATCTTATTCAGCATGGATTAAGAAGTGAGCTGAGCTCACTTAAAAACTGGGCTTCAATCACAGAATACTCCCGTGACCTTGTATACAGAATAGACCTCTTCAAGGTTCTTATTCCACAAATGATTGCCCATGGTGACCGCACCTGTGAAAATACTGATTTTCAAAAAGTACCACTGTAATGGCCCTTGGAGGCAGCTCATGGCATTGCGAGGCACCGAGGCTTTGGGGAGACCTGGAAATGTGTCTCTGTATCTTCTCCTAACGATTTTTAATACATGGTCCAATGTTAGTGAACTTTCATAAAGACAGGTAGCAGGCCAGCAGAGTAAACACAACTGGAAGAGTCACAAGCTCACTGTTAATAGCTTTTATTAGCCCAAATGCTAACAAGATATTTTGCATAACATCAAAGGAAGTCTGCTACTAATGGAAATAGCACTCATATGGGCAACAAAGTGCTCTGTGGGAGATTATAAAGTACATGCAGAACAGCAGAAAATGTTAGTCTGTCCTAGTTAAATAGTTAATTGTCTAGGAAACGTGAATCTCAATGAGACCTCAACAGTTCTTTATCTCATGGAGACTGTAATTTCATATCCATCGTCTGCACCTCAGACAACTCATGCCTGTTAAAACAGTGTTCCTTGGAATAACTCCACAGATAAATCATGTTGTTGGGTGACTCGCAAAGAATCTGGAGTAGGGAGATCAGGGACTTTTGGAAAGAAGTTGGGTCTAGAGAAATTTGTGTAATACAACTGCATTTATAATAAGAACTGCTGCTGAATTTGAGGGGGAGAGCAACTTAGGGGTTATACATGTTTACAAGACGGTACTTTTTCACCTTTCCCACAGAAAGTGAGTTGAGGTTACGAGGTTTCATAGCCCCTACAACTCGTGGGCTGCTGTGAGGCTTATGAAGCAGCTGTACAGCTTTCTTCTCTTCTTTTCTAACTGCTCATCTGCCACCACAGAGCATAATGGTGCCAGGCTTTTTACAGAGCATGTAGTTATTTGTATGGTTTTGTATTCACCTAACCTAATGCATTTCTAATGAACTCTTCACTGTGAAATTGGAGCTTTCTTGAATATGAAAAGAGTAAATCCTTGGAAGCCCTGCCTGCTTTTCAGACTAAACTGAGACTATCTGCCATTAAACATTTGTATTCATGAATATTTAAGTAAATTTGTTCTTGTATTGATTTTGTATAATGCTTTTGGGCGTTCCCTAGCAGGACTCCCTATGTAAACCTAAGCAAGTGAGTGACTTATGGAGGGGCAGGCTTGACAAATCCATAAATATGTATTTACATAAGTAAAGGATATAGTCAGTGTGTTAACATTTCATTTCCTTGCTGTGCTTCCATTCTGTGTCAAAATCTTAATGTTTAACAAGTACTAGAGTTCTTTTCTTCATGTTCTTGAACAGTCTGATCTCCACATAAAGATATCTAATATTCTACACTGCATAAAACACATATTCTTCTTCCTATTTTAAATCCTCTCTTCCCAGGCTATCAGTGGCTTTTGCTTTTTTTTTTCTTGAATGATTCATCTGCTATTTTTATTGTGTGTTAACCTTGTAAGGTGTTTTAACAGATGTCTGTACAATCGCAAGTACCATAGACTCACAACTTGCTTTGCTAGAATGGGGGATTGGGGAGCAGCTTCTTCCACTCTAGTATCGAGACAAGTTTATGTAGCTACCCTTGTGTTATGCTTTCCCTTTTATTTGGAATAGATAGCTTATATTCATCTCTTCATTGTCTTATAGGATAACCTGATTACATTCCTATTCTTGAAAAGTTTTGGTGAAACATATAATATTATTTATACGTGTGAGATCACAAGATATTCCAGGGCCTACAATATGCTTTGTGCATATTGTAAGTGAACTAATTTACTAGCATCTTGTTTCCTTTGGCTAACACAGAGCCTCCACTGATGTGCTGGGTGCATTCAGGAAAACATTTTAACAGATGGTAAAATGGAGGGTTGCCCTCTGGTGTCATCGTGTGTGATGAGTGCTTAGCTGTGTCCCGGCATCACATAACAGATGCTCTGGAAACAGCTGGCAAGAAAGAATCAGCGAAATAAAGAAACATTGCAATGCTATATGGCACTTTCTTGATTAGCAGGGACCATTGGCATGCAGTATCCAGATGATGATATGTATTTAAGCACAGGTTTCGAGGTGACCTCGTTGCGGCCTTCCAATACCTGAAGGGGGCCTATATGAGAGATGGGGACAGACTTTTTTAGCAGGGTCTGCTGTGACAGAACAAGGGGTAATGGTTTTAAACTAAAAGAGAGTAGATTTAGACTTAAGGAAAAATTTTTTTACAGTGAGGGTGGTGAAGCACTACAACAGGTTGCCCAGAGAGGTGGTGGAAGCCCCATCCCTGGAGGCATTCAAGGTCAGGCTGGATGGGGCTCTGAGCAACCTTATGTAGTTGGAGATGTCCCTGCTCACCGCACGGGGGTTGGACTAGATGACCTCTAAAGGTCCCTTCAAGCCTAAATGATTCTATGATTCTATGATTCCGAAGTCTCTGTCCTCTGCAGCATAAACTCAGATGGGACTCAACAGAAGATAGCTCTACCCGCAAAATTGCTTGATAATAGAAGTGATGGAAATTATTTTTAGAAGATTGAACCATTAGTGCTGTCACCAGCTACCATATACAATCTCTCCCCAAGCACCATACCAGAAGATGTCTGAATTCACCTTTCTCAGCTAATTCTTCTCTGCCTTCTTACGTATTGGAAAGAGAACAGCTTATTTTTTCTTCTCAGGGTGAAAGATAATAGTCTTTGCTACTGAAGGAAAATATGGAATATTTTGGAAAAAATGGAATTGTTTATTTTTACATCTTGCCTACACTGATATTACTGAGATGTTTCTCTTTTCCATGCTCAAAAGAGAGATCAAGAGAATCAGAGTCAGATTCATATTCTAAACACTGAGGAAATCTGTTCAGCTCTTTTTGCTAGAATAATCTATTGAGAAACATCACACGATCTTTTCTACAAGGAGTAGAAAATGACTCAGTGCAAGTTACATGAGTTTGAACAGTAATAAGAAAATATTATCTTTGTTTCCAAATACTTGCAGACCTTCCCCATCCTTCAAATCTAGCTGTTTCCTAACTAAAGTTTTAACAAGCAGAATTTGATATTACAGTATCTTCTATTGAAGAAGTGCCACTTTTATGGAATTTCCTGGGCCTAGTGCTGTATTTGTGTCTAATGGCTGATGATGTAACTGTAAAGAAACTCAAATTTTCTTAGCCAGTCATGAGAACCATTTCCCTTGTTTCAAATCAGTATTTTCTGAGCTATATTTGGAATGAGATATCTTTGGAATACCACTTCACACTATCCACATTATGCTGTGACTAGAAGGTTAAGCAGGAGTCACAATTTATGACTTAACACCCACCAACTCTCTTCAGACTCTTCTATGACCCCTGAACATCCAGTTCAACTCCTATTGAATTGTGATGATCCCAAAGTATGAGGCTGCCTAATGCACAGCAGCTAAAGCATCTGATGACTATTTTAATCCTATCTGCAGCTAAGATAAAAATGGTCCTTACCTCCTTAGATGCACATCATCTCTACCACTTACTTAATGACATTTCATTACAGAATTTGCATAATTCCTCTCATTTCTTTTCCTTTCTTAATTGTTTCTCTCATGATAGTGCGCTGTCCTTGCTCAGACCATAAATGTGTTATCATTTACAATACAGCAACTGCATTTTTATTTTGAACTTTCAGTGTTTCAACTGTAAATAAAGCTCCCCAGAAAAGCTGGGAAGAGTTTTTCTCAGGTACTATATGCAGCACTAAATCTGACAGGTATAGGTTGTCATCAGCTGATGTTAGCAAATGACTTAACTCCGTACATACAAACTGACTCAGTGCACTAATATTTGCAAAGTCAAGGCCTTACATTTGAAAGGCTCCTGCAGATGTAGGATTGTGAAACTCTACTCATTAGTTCCCTGAGAGCTTGAAATAAGTTCACCTTTTATAATGTATTTTAAACTCCATTAAAATTAAAGTGTTGTGAGCAACAGTCTAGGAAGTACTCCTGCTTTGGCAGGGAGACTAGCAAAATAATCTAATAGGTTTTCTTCATCAGTAATTTCTGTGATTCAGTTAACTGTGATAATGTGGCTAATTATATCATTTTAAACTAATGAAACCTGTAAGCATTCCCTTCTCAAAGAGCTTAGGTGTTTATGTACTCTCTGACAAATGAAACAGGCTACTGATAATAGAAAACGAACAAACTACTTAAGTAAAATCTATTATCATATGTTTTGTTCAACCAGTTCATCAGTAGTTCTTGAAATCTGTTACAAATTTACATGAAAATTTCAAGTTTTGAAAAGAAGGATGCTTTTTTTCTGTTTCTGAAGTTTGGCAGGGTTTTGCTTGCAGGAGACGTATTGATATCATAAAGAAAAAAAAATACATTTTTAGGTTAGATATTGACACAGTATCTCAAAATCTAACACAGTATGTCAAAATCTACAGAAATGAGTAGATTATTTCCCTTGGCATATATCAAATACGTCAGCATACAGAGACAAAAAGGATTAACAATTACAACTGGATAGAAAGCAAAGTTCCTTCCTAGAGAATCAATTGTAAATGAACTGCATCTGAGATGGATTTAGATAGACTTTATCACCTACAAAACTCCTATCTTTAGCCCCTTAGGAAGAAATATCTGCCCATATCTGCCCATAGCCCATAGCTTTCTCGTTGTTGAAAGAAACAGACAACAAATGGGGTGCTTTAAGAAGTCCATACCATTTTCTTTTCAATCTATACTACCTTCAAGACAGTTGTAATTTAAGTTAAAATGTGGTGAGAGTTGAAATCCAGATGGTTTGTAGGAAGGTCACGTTTTCCCAAAGCTGACTGTATTTTGGATATTAGTTTATAACTAATGTTTTGATTTGGATGCTTATCTGTTGTTTGTCTTCTATTGATATTTATATAGATTAAAGGTGATTTTATCTTTTTAGTACTATCTAAGATGGTACTTTTTGTGTAAAGATTATTTTAAATATTTCTAAGTTCTTTAAATTTAAGTAATCTATAAGATTTATGCTCAAAAGTTAATTTATTATTTTATTTCACACGATAATTTTAAGCAAATTTATCTTCACTTTAACTTTGTGTTACTCTAACATACTTCTCAATAATGGATATCACATATCTAATGATTTGAAAGCTTCAAGACTTTCACAGAATATTTTTAAAGTGAATTTATAATGATTGTCAGTATTGAAAATTTTAAATACAGAATCACAGAATGGTTGAGGCAGGAAGGCGTTCCTAGTCTAACCCCATACTCAAAGCAGGGTCAGCCACAGCAGGTTGCTTAGGATCATGTCCAGTCAAGTTGTGAATACCTAAGGACGGAGAGTCAAGAAGTATTCTGGGCAACCTGCTATGGTGTTCAGCCACCCTCACAACAAAAGTTTGTTCTTCATTTTAAATTTTATTTCCGGTATTTTAACTTGTGCCTGTTGCCTTTTGTTCTCTCACTGGGCACCGAAGTGAACAGTCTGGTGGCACATGCACTAAACTTGGGTGCTCCAGAATGAACTGTTCCAGCTTTCCTAGCCTCTCCTTGTATGACAGATACTCCCAAGCTCTTAATCATCTCTGTGTCACTTCACTGGACTTGACCCAGTAGATCTCTGCCTCTCTTTTACTGGGGAGCCCAGGACTGGCAGGAGCACTCCAAATGTGTCTCACCAGGGCTGGGTAGAAGGGAAAGACTTTCCTTAACTTGCTAGCCATGCTCTGCCCGACGCAGCCCAGGAGGCTGTTGGCTTGCTTTGCTGCACAGGAGCATTGCTGGATCATGGCCCACTTGGTGCCAACCCCGACACCCTAGGTTTTCTCTGCAAAGCTGCTTTCCAGTCCGTGGGCTACCAGCCTGTACTGGTTGTTCCTCCCCAGGTGCAGGACTTTGTGCTTCCCTTTGTTGACCACCACAAGGTTCCCATCAGACCATTTCTCCAGCCTGTCGAGGTCTCTGAATGGTAGCACAACTCTCTGTGGTATCGACCAATCCTCCCAGTTTTAGATGCTCTGAAAACTTGCTGAGGATGCACTCTGTCCCATCATCCAGGTTAATTAAGTTGTTAAACAGGATCAGCCCCGGTATTAACCCTTGGGCTACATCACTGGGGACTATCTTCCAGCTTGACTTTCTGCTGCTCGTCACAGCAAATTTTCAATCCACCTTGCTGTCCACTTCTCTCGCCCATACTTCATCAGCTTGTCTGCGAGGATATTTTGGAAGACAGTGTCAAAAGCCTTACTAGGGTGAAGATAAATAACATTCACTTCTCTCCCCTCATCCACCAAACCAGTCATCTCATCATAGAAACCTATCAGGTTCGTCATGCATGATTTTCCCTTCATAAATCCATGCTGACTACTCCCAGTCACCTTCTTGTCCTTTGTGTGTTTGGAAATGGCTACCAGGATTATTTACTCCATCACCTTCCTGGGGACTGAGGTGAGGCTGACTAGCCTGCAGTCCCCTGCCCTACCCTTCACAAAGGATAGAGGTGGTACTTGCTTTCTTCCAGTCTTCAGCAGTTTCCCCAGCTTCCCACAGCCTTTCACAGATAATTGCGAGTGGCCTCAAAGGGTCACTGGCTGTTTCCCTTGCCACTGACGAGTGCATCCCTATGGGTCTGAGAGACTTGGGTATGTTCACTCAGTTTAATTATTCCTTAACTCGATCCTCCTCCATAGATGGTATGTTTTCCTTGCTCCAGACTTTCCCACGAGTCTCAGGGCCTGGGATTCATGAAGAAACTATTGAGTACTTCAGCCTTCTCCATGTCCTTTGTCACCAGGAGTCTGCCCCATTCAGCAGTGGGCCCACATTGTCCCTAGTCCTCCTTTTCCTGCCAATGTACCTCTAGAAGACCTTGTTTCTCTTTATTTCTTGATTACCTGTGTCAGGAAGTTCAAGGCATCAGTGTACTCCAGAAACCCATTCAAGATACACTCCAGAAACCTCCTGGACTGCTCATGTTCTGCTGTCTTGCCCATCCAGCAGGTATCAGGGTAGTTCAAGATTCCCATGGGGGCTAGGGCCTGTGAACATGAAGCTTCTTCCAGTTGTCTGAAGAAGGTTTCAGCTCCTTCTCCATGAACAGGCAGTCTGTAGCAGATACCCACCACAGTGTCACCCACATTGGTCTGCCCTCTAAGCCTGACCCATCAGCTCTCAGCTGGCTCATCACCCATCCCAAGGCAGAGTTCAGTGCATCCCTGCTGCTCTCTCACATAAAACGCAACTTCCCCTTCTCACCTCCCTGGCCCATCCTTCTTAAAGAGCCTGTATCCATCCATGGCAGCACTCCATTTGTGTGAGCTACCCCACCATATCGCTGCCATGCCAGTGAGATGGTAGCCCTGCAGCTGCACATGCTCCTCTAATTCCTCCTGTTTGGTCCCCACACTCCATCCGTGAGTGCACAGGCACTTCAGTTGCACCAATTTCCCAGAAAAGGCACAAGAGCTTCCCCCGTCATGCTCTCCCCTCAGCACTTATTTATGTGTGTATGCTCAGACTGGGTCCTTTTCAGCCCTCATTTGTTGTTTTCAAAGTCTCTCTTTTCCACATCATCTTGTTTCTTTCACTTGTCAGCCAGGTCTTCCACTTCCACACCTGAATGTGGGTGCTCATCTCCCACCCTCATAATTTCTAGCTTAAAGCTCTCCTGAGAAGGTTGGCGAATCTGTTGGTAAAGATGCTTTTGCCGCACTTGATCAGGTGAATCCCATCTCTCTCAGTCCTCCATCCCCAGAGAGGGTCCCATGGTCATAAAAGAGAAACGCTTGTCATCAAAACCATCTGCACACCCAGGCATTGGCTTGCAAGATCTATTCTCCCCTCCTCAAGCCCCTCTGCCTCACCAGCAGGATCATAGAATCACAGACTCATAGAATGGTTTGGGTTGGAAGGGACCTTTAAAGGTCATCCAGTCCAACTCTCCTGCAATGAGCAGAGACATCTTCAACTCGATCAGGTTGCTCAGAGCCCCGACTAGTCTGACCTTGAATGTTTTCTGGGATGGGGCATCTACCACCTCCCTGGGCAACCTGGTCCAGTGCCTCACCACCCTCATTGTGAAAAATTTCTTTTTATATCTAGTCTGAAGACTGTATCAAAGAGACACCACCTGGCACCCACGCCCTAGACCTTCTCCCTCAGAACTGTGCAGTTACACTTGATATACTCCAGGTCTCCCCTGGCCGTACTGCTGGTGCCCACATGGGAGAGCAGTGGGAGTAACTGGGTGAGACCTGGACAAGCCTCAGCAGCCTCTCCGTGACGTCCCAGCTCCAAGACCCTGGCAAGCAACAAACCACCATGGGTACACTTGGGGGTTGAGGCTCACCTCGTACCTGCATGTTCTCAAAGAATATGGACCTCGATTGGAGGTCTGTCTCCTCCATGCCACCCCTGGTGCTGTGCAGGCTGCTGCCCTCCTCCAGCAGCCCCTTCGCCTGGGAACACAGACCCCCTGCCAGCAACCACCTCTTGCAGGCAAGGACATACCTCACCTAGGCCCAGTGGGAAGCCTCCGCTGTCCCCACAGCCCCAAACCTGCAAAGCTGCATCCTCCCTTGGAGCCGGGTTCAGCCAAGTCCCTCAACACGCCGGGTAGCTGGGGTACAGGGGTGCTGGGGGCCGTGCCCCACGGGGCCTTACCGCCAGTGCTGCATGCGGGGACGTGGGGACACTGCTCTCTGCAGAGCTTCCTCCTCCTTTCCGTGCCCCCTCCAGTGCACCCTGCTCCACAAACTGCTGCACCTTTTGCCTGCCTGTGTTAGTAATACAAGGCATTTTAAAGAACCGTATGGTTTGCTCGGATGCGGCATAAAAAGTGACTTCAGGTGTTGGCTCTTTTACACAAAACCTAAAAATGTCAGTAGTTTACTTCTTCATACTAGTTCAAGCTAGCTTGGATTCTAAAAGTCTTATTCATAATACTATAAAGCTTCAGCAATGTGGCTTCATGACCACTTTTTTGCTATATTTTCATTCCAGTTCTCCACTACCATGTTTTATCACAAATATTTCAAAAGTAGTAGCAGAAACAGGTCAGGACCTGGTATTTTTTCTATGGCAATGTAAAGACAGAAAGGGATTCTGAGGGTCTCTTATAAAAAGTAGAAAGTAAAACAAAAACTAAAGTAAAATGAAATCAGGACTAACTCCCAAGTGCCTCATAGAATTGGATATATATCCAATTTACAAATATTTCTGGAAGAAAAAGATTTACAGAATGGTTCAAAATTGCCAAAACTATGTCTGATTCCAAAAAATAGTTAGTAGAGAAAGACAAAATAAAAAATAGAATGTCTGAAAAGGATGCTTACGAGTCCCTTTTCATATGACAGCAGTTGAACCTTATGATATACGGCAGTATATTTTACAAATATGTCATATTTGCAAAATGCAAATGATCTTACTAGGGAAAAATCTACAAAGCAAATTTACTGCACAAAAGGAGAAAATACTTTCAAATGAATAGATTCTCCACCTCTTCATTTCTGTGTTCCACCTATACAAATAACTATAATGTTGCCATAATCACTTGGTATCATAGATCAAGGAGATGCTTACTTTCTGCCTTTGCAAGATACTGGAAAACTGCAGTAACGGTCAACTTACTGTCTTGACTTAGCAAAATGTCCACAATGTTTTGCACCAAAATACAGTCTTTATTACAAAAGTTACATTACTCACCTGCTAATTTCCCATAAAATAACTGTTCTTTGTCCTGAAAGAAATTAGCTTTATATAACAATTTCTTTTACTATTTAAATACTCAGTCCTGATTTGATCTTTTGCTCATGCATGAAATTACTTTGTCCTCACTACTAGAAAAAGTATGATTCCTAAACCATTGTAAACCTCAAAGAAAGCAATATTTTTCAAAATCCTTGGATTTAAAATTTTATTTTAATACTTATTTCTTAATTTTTGTTGATGAACTATGTTGTAATAACATTTTCTGACTAGGTCTGATTTAAAAAAAAGCATTTTAATTGCATTTAAGTTGGTTTACTACTCAGGCTATTTTAAGTATAATTGCTCTTCTCTGCAAATTTTTTAAATTCCTGTCTTCCGCCGCTGTTCATTTTGCTTCCTTCCTTTTTATATTTTATGACTGAATAAACATCCTCTTACCAAGCATAGTGAAAAGAGCAGGACCCAATACTGATGTTTGCAGTACCGCACTTGTCACATATATCCGTATCTGCCTGTTTCTTCTTGCTTACACTATTTGTCTTTACTCCTCAAGATAGCTCTTTATCCTTATAACCTGCATATATCTCCTGCAATTCCAGATGACCTTGCTGAAAGTCATCTTTGGGTGGTCATCTAAGAGAGATTTCATAAGGTTTCTTTTAAGGCTGTACATTCTGTCTAAAATTTCTCTGACAAATCTTGTGTATTATTTGCTCATATATCACCGTTTGTCACCAAGACCTTTTGTGAAACCATCCTGATAATCCTTAAACAATGTTGCTGCTAGCTCTTCTCTGTTTTATCTTTACTCAGCATTATCTTGTTTGCCTTATGTAACTCCAGACTTGGATGTTTGTTTTGGTTTGTTTTTTTTTTTTTAATTTTTTACTTCTGATTGGGAAGGCTCTCACCATCTCATTTATTGTTTTTCCCCCTGTTTTACAATTGGTCCTGTTGATTTTAGTGTCTTTCTTAGATATGATTCTTTTTTCAAATTGTTCTTTTTTTCCCCCTCATGTAATGCTATGTTCCTTCAGTTTTTTGCTCTTGTTTTGATTTGGTATAAGTACCTCCCTGTTGTTAGTTCTCTCTTCAGCTTTTTTTCCTCCTTTGAGATGCTGAAGCAACAAGTTCATGTAAATAGCCTGCGGTGACAGTCACCTCTACCAATAAATTATCCCTACTGCCTCATAAAGGGTTATCCACTCCAAGACACTCCCTTTCTCCTTAATATTTCTGCAGTAATATTATTCCATTCTTGGCTTCACATTTCCTTTAAATTGTTTTTCCATTCCTTTGGCCTCATTCTATAAACTTCCCGTTCTTTTCTGTGCTTGAAGTGTTTTATGTTTCACACTTTATTCTTTTTATATTATAATAATGCCCTTGCACTTCAGTAATACCTTTTATGTGAAGACCTATATGCTTTATAACAACTAATGAGTTAAGCTCTGTTATGGAAATTACGCATGCCAGCCACCATAACAGTGTTCGACTCTAGGTTTCTGCCTAAGCCAAAAGACAGGTTCCCTTACGAAAGTACTTTTTATTAATGGTGCTACAGCTTGAGCTGGGTGCCTCTGAGGAGGGACCCCGAACAAAAAAAAATCCCTGGGCAATTATACCCTTAAAGTCTATATTCCCCACCCCTCATGCAATAGTTCGGACCAATAGTAATATTAAAGTCTGGGGTCTTCTTGCTTTTTATTGTCTTGATTTATTTGGTGTTTCATTACTAAGCGGTTGCTAAGTGGTCATTGTCTTGTACAATATCATGTCCTCTTAGGTTGGTTTCAGCCAATTCTGTAGTTAGCTATTCGGTACGTTGTAATACAGTCATTACAGTTCACATACCACAACCTATAGGCTTTGTCTACTCTACTTATTAATGTTTCAACTGCTAGCTTTGTCTGCTCTAGCTATTATTAATGTTTAAGCTGCTAGCTTTTAGTTTCGACTAACTTTTTCAAAAACAGCTCTCAGTATATTGTAAGAAATCATGTCTATTATTTCCATTTTAGTAAAAGCAAACTGCAGCACTGGAGCAAGCCAACTGACTTCTTGGAGATAAATAGTAAATCTCAGTCAAGCTACAAGAAATGTAACCTTGTTCCCTTGGGGTTTTGAGGGAGTTTGGTGTTGTTTTTTTCTTGTTTCTTTTTGTTTTGTTTTTACTGTTCTGTTTATCACAATATGCTCCTCACAAATAAGGTGTTTCTATAATTATTATTTCCTGTTCATTCACTGATAGTAGTCCCTATGATTACTATACAGTTTGCCATTTAACTTTGCAAACTATCAGAAAAGAAAGAGAACAATATTTCAAAACGTCCTTCAAGCCCTTTATATTGTGACCTTTCTCATATTCAGCATAACAGCGCCTCTAGTACAAGTTACTCCTCTGAGCACATATTGTGTTTGGACATTTTTGCATACTTTAAAAACTCAAACTCTAGAAAAAATAATTGATACAGTATTCCTTTCCCTGCATACATGTGTTACGTTTGAATTTTTAACTATGTGACGACAATTACATTTCAAGGTTGTAATGTAGGCATATGCAGAACCGTCAGATGGATGTACAGCTACTTAACCCTTAAATTGCTTGTTTTGATGATATCTCTAATATAAATGTTTCTGAGTAGAGACCACCTTACCAAAACATCAATACAACTGGTGCCCTTACACTGATATGTATGATTCAGCCTTGCAGTAATACCACAGGCTTTTTGTTTTCAACTCTTTTTAAATTTCTGTGTTCAGTGTTGTGTAATGCTATTCCATGGTATTTGTGCTATGTGTCTGTGCTGGTTTTGGCTGGGATAGAGCTAATTTTTTCCCTATCAGCTATATGGGGCTATAGTTTGGGTTTGTGCTGAGAACAACTTTGATAACTCAGGGATGTTTTCGTTCCGAGCCAAGGTCGTTTCTGCCTCTCACCCCCCCCCACCAGCGAGGGGGGTGGGGGGGGGTACAAGAATTTGGGAGGCGACACAGCCAGGACGGCTGACCCCAATGACCCAAGGGATATCCCATACCGTATGACGTCATGCCCAGCACATACAGCTGGGGGAAGAAGAAGGAAGGGGGGACGTTGGGAGTGATGGTGTTTGTCTTCCCCAGTCACCGTTAGGTGTGATGGAGCCCTGCTTTCCTGGAGATGGCTGAACACCTGTCTGCCCGTGGGGAGTGGGGAATGGATTCCTTGGTTTGCTTTGCTTGTGTGTGCGGCTTTTGCTTTCCCTGTTAAACTGTCTTTAGCTCAACCCACGAGTTTTCTCACTTTTACTCTCCTGATTCTCTCCCCCATACCACTGAGGGGGAGTGAGCGAGCGGCTGGGTGGGGCAGAGTTGCCAGACAGGGTTAAACCACAACAGTATCTTATAGCAAATTTTCATCACTATCCTGCTCTCTTTATTATCAGATATTGAGCAATGGAGATTTTACCCAACATGTATTTTTTCCCAAGATCCTTCCAATCTCTGTATACTTTCAGAAATGCCAGTTCTACCCAATTCTAAAACATGAATCTATTTTCTGCCAATTCAGTGATGTCTTTGGAGAGCCATACTTCCATGCTTTTAATGTAGTGAATGCCTGTCTCTGCATCAAAAATAGTACAGGGAGCAAACATGAAGTACTGCATTGTACGAATCTGAACTGATCTTCTCAGTAATTCAGTTTACTTTTTCATTTGCCTGAGAAAACTGCCCTTCACTTTTGGGAAGGAATATTGCTGTCTCAAAATTGGTTTAAAGTGTTTTCTTTGGAGAAGCAAGGGTGAGGGAAAGGAAAGGGAAGGGAAGGGGAGTTATGTTGTTGTTTGTGTGAGCTCTTCTCACAACCGAAGCTTCACTGTGCCACATCATGACATAAAACACCAAGCAAATTAGCAACCCGTGGCCTAAGGTGTTTATGATTAGCAAATATCATAAAGGCTGGATTTTGTCATCCCTATGGAAGAGACTTTCACTTTCCTGCATTAAAAGTCTAATCAAAAACCAAGTACAAGTCTACTTCAGGATGAATCAGAGCAGCAAAATGTAACTCAGCTCTTTCATTTCCAGACAAAGTCCTTCTGAAAAGATGACAAGACAAGGAGAAGTAAATGCTGTCATGGAGGGATATCTAATTTTAGCAGCTTATCTAACTGAATAGTCTTCTGTAACTTTTAATTGAATAGCTGGATTCAGCTGAAGTAATATCGCCTGAGGTCTTCACTGCATGATTATGGTATCCTCACCGCAGCTTCTCAGCTGTAGATGCATACAGAGGATGTGAACTGCACATGGATAATACTCGTTACCGGTGTATACTTGCGTGGCGAAGGCTTAAACACATGCAGATATGTTAAAAGTTAAACGTGAAGGCTGCAGAAAGAAGGGGAGAACCAGAAGTTGCAGGACTTAGTCCTCATATTCCCATCTATACTAGCTTGCAATATTCCCCTATGCTTGAAATGCAAATTGTAATAAACAGTATCTGCTGTACAGTCAGAGGAAAAATACAATATCCTATAGAACAGAAAAAGAAATATGAAATATAAAAGATGAAAGAACTTATTAATCTTTAATCATGTCCACTCTGAAAGAGCCAATACTTCTTCCAAATGCTGCAGTCTTCCTTCTTGCCACTAAACCCATTAACAGCTTTCTTAAAGACAATGTAGATCAAAACCCAGGGAAGGTCTGTAATCCGCAGCTATGTTTTAATGTGAGTATAGAGTATATACACTAAGGATGGATCTGACTGTGACCTTTGCTGCAGAAAATAGTTCAAGTTCTCTTATTGTGCCTGAGTTTGTTTCTTGGGCCAGAATCACATGCCCTCAAACTCCCTGCCAGACCAGGGCAGATGTTCCCCAAGGCCACCAATCTTGACCAGCTTTTCACACTGAGCTCCTACTCTTGAATTATGAATGTTTTTTTGCACTGTGCCTCTTCAAGGATGGCTCTTTATATCTGGTAGAATTAAATAGCATTAGAGGCACGGGAAACTGGACGTGCAGTTGGCTGCTTATTATCCTTTTCTTCTGTTCCAGTTGATTTGCACAAGTGCCTCTCCTGTTATGGTTATCCTTCCTGAGTTTACAAAAAAAAAAGGGGGGGGGGGGGGGTAAAAGAGGGCAAAACCCGAGCAACTTCTCTACATGCATCTTTGATCAAAACTGTTCCTGAAAAATCCTTTTCCTTTTACTGAGAATGCACTAGTCTTAGTAAAAATGCTTGATTTTTGTTCTTCCCTTTGAGAGTTAGAAGGGCAGTATGGAGGAAATACTTCAGTTAGATGACTGGTACTGAAGCCAACTATTACCTTCCTATGCCAATGCTATGAAATAACAACATGCAGTAAGTTTTGGGCTAAGTAGAGGTGGAGAAGCAAGTGATGCTTAGTGTGTCTACTGAGGCGAGACAAATTTTTGAAAATTTTGCAGGTGTGACCTGAACTTTAATGAGAAGCTGCCTAAAAATCTGAAGAAGTATTTGCAATGTTCTTAGTGCAGATGCCCCTACAGTTCTCCTAAAGGCTCTGTACATTATACTCTAGTTTATATATCCTACAGCAAAGTTAATTTACATCTACTTTCTAAACGATAAGACCAATTCACTCTGTTCCTGAGGAGCAGTCTCCTTGTACCTGATTAGCAGCTATGCTGAAAGATGGGCATAACTCTGCTGTGGATTTTTTTCCAACTTGTAACTGGTCAAAGAAGGCCCTTCCCAATAAATCACCTTATTGCTTCCAGAATGCAGTCCATGTACAAACAGGGAGAAAGAGCACTGACATAAATATATTCTTCCTTATATATGTACACATATATAAATATGTATTTATGTATCATTTTTAAACATAAACCTGCAAACACAGCCACATAAAAGCACATGGAGGCACAAATATATGTGCATATTTCTGTCTGCCTAAATAGATCAATGCTGAATAGATACAGGATTGAAATGTAGTGGTACAGCTGTGCACAGGTATTCTGTAAAGATAATTCTTCAGTAGTAGACGGAATAGGCTAATACAGCTTGTTTCTACTAAACATTAAAAATTGTGTTTCTTGTGTCTAATGAAATATTGATACACTACTCAAAATGAATCATTCTGTCCTGTAACAGATAAACACAAAAAAGTATCTAAACATGTCTTGTCTTTTCTTCCTCTCACTATTCTTTCCACTTTTTCTCAACCCAACTTCAATTCTGATTTTTTACTGCCAAGAGGAAATTAAACAAAATGTGATCTTCATGGAGTGCAGTTTCTCTTTCAAACAGACAGTAAACACTTTGGTGCTTTTAATATTTTCATGCCTTTGGCAACCACCTGTTTCGTTTGTGTGTTAAAGCCTAAGATAATTCTAAGAAATAAACGTTCAGCACATAGTTCAGGGAATTCAACAGATCATTCCTATAACTGATAATGGAAGAGTGCCCTTAAAACAGGGTGCGAAAATTACATGTGCTGGAAAATGATGTTGCACTGAATGACCAGTGTACCTGCTTGAAAACGACCCCAGCAGTCACAGGTCCACTTTTCTCATTCAGGCATTTAAGACCAAACATCTTGCAGCAGCTTCTTTTTTCTCCTTCTCACCCCCAGTAATCTGGGATTTGAGTAAATTCATTGCTTTATGTTTTATTAATCTCTTGGATTAGAGGAATGTAGTAGAGCAGTAGAGTTACTCATGTGTACTGGTATGGATAGTTAACTTCAATTACAGGGCATGCAGTTCCTGATGGGCAGGCCAGACACAAACAGAAGAATTTGGTTTTAATGGACTATTTTATGTTTTCTTCTTATTTCTTTCATTTCAGAGAATAAAAACTGTCCTTGCAAATATAACCACAGTCTCTAGGCTAGAAGTTGAAGCAAAAAGAACCTCTTTTGTTCCTTATTAGAGTATTCCTCAGCAGGTTTTTTGGTAGTAAGGTACAAATTACAGCCCACCACACACATACAGAACTCTCCCACACCTGTTCATTGCACAGTTGTGTCAATTCTTTTAATTCAAAACTTCATCTTTTCACTTGAAATTAATTAATATTCTGGGAACTTAGATAGGCATCCATTTGCATAAATCTCAGCAGGTTAAAGGGCCATTTGCTGAGTCGGACACAAGCATTGAAATCATGTTGAGTTGCTATATTCTCATGAATGGTGGGTACACTGCCCTTTTTGTTCCCTAACACAAGACGGAGGGTTCCAGCTCTTCCATAGGCCAATCAGAAGTTTTTTGGCCAATGTATGTGTTGTAAATTTTTTACAGGTGTAAGACCTCTAATTAATATTGTTAATTGAAATAAACTATTTTTATTTCATTTTGGTATCTGTTTTAGTGAAACATCATTGTTAAGTCAACTTTTTGGGTAAAGCTAATCCAATGTAAAACATTTGCTAATAGGTTAATTTTTTTCCCCCTTTAATTTGTCAGCTATAAAAAACTATTTCCCTCCTTCAAAGAATTAAAAAATACCCTGGCTAAGGCTTAATTGCATTTTGAAAAAATCAGACTCTTTTTGTATAGTTGAAAAAAGTAATCTGCTGTAATGGTAGATCTTCGTATCACTGGAGAACTCATTCATAAAGGTACCAACAATTGATCATTAAAAAGTATCTATCCTTCTGAGAAACACAAAGAAAATAATAGTTTTAGAATGACAGCAAGAACCAGAAACTTACAGATGAAGACAGAAATCAACTTTAAGATTTAAAATTATGGGAAAGGAATAAATAGAAACAGAGTGATAATAATATACCATTACCTCAAATATGTCAAGTTTGATTCAGTTGAAGCTACTGCAAAATATCTATTTCTCAAGAATTCCTCTCTGTGGATATGAATGCACTGAGGTCCTGTGAGCTTTTTTGTCTTTGCTTTTCAGTAGACGTAGTACCCAGTGTCCTTCTGGTACAGTATATGAAATCAGAAACAGACTATAACAGACCATCTGACCTTACGATATTTGAAACTGGGGAGACTGATCTATATTCTAGCCTTTCCTATGGCAGTCAAAGGGACAGAAGGTTGTTGCAATTTCTTCTTTGACCAGAACTCTGGAGTGCTTGGTTGTGATGTTTTTCAGACTATTGCTCCCCCAGATACCCTCTAAGTAATGAGCCTTACTTAACATAATGTTGTTTGGTTTAGATCTGACTATTTTATCATTAAGTATACCTTTCAGTTTTCATAGATCAATTTACAGCCACAGATACTTTCAGACAAGAGAAAGTATATTGTCCTTGCACTGCTTAATATATACATTATGATGAAAGGCAGTGTAAATCATACCATGATACCATTTATATGTGGTAGAATAAATTCAGAATGAACAAAGAAAACACTTTCTTATACAACTGCCAAACTAGTTGCTATAAAGCTTTGCTAAAGATGGAAACCTACAGAGATTTTTAAAATTAATGAATTTTTCATGTGAACAAGAACATCTACAATTATCAGCTGTTGCTTGTGGAAAGTATTAGACTTATAGCAGACTATCTACTGCTGGTTTGGAGGTTTTTTTGAACCATCCATTGAGTTGGCCACCAATGCATAAATAATAGAGAACTAAATGGACAAATTTTCTGTTCTACTGTGGCAAGGAGAACATCTACCAATGTTCCTACACCAAACAATGTTTTTAGATGTTTCTAAATTCACTGCTGTTAAAAAAACCAAACAAACAAAAAACCAAACCTTCAAAATTGCTTTTTGCCTGATGTGGAGCACAGCAGCCATCACTGATTCTCTACTTGACAGACTACAATTCCATTAAAGACCTACCTTTTATTTGCTACTCAGGAGAATGGCAGTCCCTCTGTAGCCTTCATAAAGTCCTGAGTCATCTAATTTAATTTTGAAATTGTCATTTTTTAAGTAGAAAAGGGAAGACTACATGACCTCCAGAGGTCCTTTGCAACCTAATCGGTTCTTTGCTTCTATTGTATTTGCAATTTCCAAATATTTGCATTGTATTTGCAATTGTATTCCAAGTAAATCACTACACCATTGTCCAAGCTAGAACCAATCAAAAATACACTAAATGGAACTTTCTGATGAACCAGATCTAGACTAGGGAACTCTCTATTCCAGGAATAAGACTTGTAAAAAGGCCGACAACAATTAGAATCAAATGCAAAATCTATTTCCTTGGTCAGCTGTTCAAGGGTGCCTCTCTCCTAAGTGTGAACATACACAAACATCAGCACGTACATCTGCTAGTCTTCAAGGGGAAGCGTATCTCTTCCCAGCTGAGAGTTTTCAAACACTAAGACAGTAAGTACTTATATTCAGTCATTTAAGAATCATTTGCCTCTCAACATATAACTTGTAGTACATACAGAGAAGTGAAATACTTGCTTTGCTTGAATTGTAGCTGCTGTGCTGGTTTTGGCTGGGAAAGAGCTAATTTCCTCCCCAGTAGCTGGTACGAGGCTGTGGTTTGGATTTGTGCTGAGAACAGCGTTGATAACCCAGGGATGTTTTCGTTCCTGCTGCCAAGGCCTTTTCTGCCTCTCACCCCACCCCACCAGCGAGGAGGCTGGGAGGGTACAAGGGGTTGGGAGGGGACACAGCCGGGACAGCTGACCCCAATGACCCAAGGGATATCCCATACCGTATGACATCATGCCCAGCACATACAGCTGGGGGAAGAAGAAGGAAGGGGGGACGTTGGGAGTGATGGCGTTTGTCTTCCCCAGTCACCGTTAGGTGTGATGGAGCCCTGCTTTCCTGGAGATGGCTGAACACCTGCCTGCCCATGGGGAGTGGGGAATGGATTCCTTGGTTTGCTTTGCTTGTGTGTGTGGCTTTTGCTTTCCCTGTTAAACTGTCTTTACCTCAACCCATGAGTTTTCTCACTTTTACTCTTTAGATTCTCTCCCCCATCCCACTGGGGGGGAGTGAGTGAGCGGCTGGGTGGGGCTGAGTTGCCAGCTGGGGTTAAACCACTCTTAAGTGAAAATACTGCATCTGTTCTGAACGTATATAAAAACTTAAGTTTCCAGAGGCCTTCACTCTGCATTTACGTTCATATTTTTGTGAAAATACTCGCTTTTCTAAATTAGTCTTTTTTCTCTTTTTGTATGCTGCACGTGCATAGATCATGGAATGGTTTAAGAAATTCTATCATTTTGGTATTTGAAGTGGTATAAGTGGTATAGCTATAAAAATACAGATGTACAACTTCACACTTCAACGGGTTAGAAAAAATGTTTTCAACTCTAAAGTAAAGAAAAGGGTACCCGCTTGGTTTTCCCCTCCTTTTTTTTTCTTTTGTTTTAATGAAAAAAATGTATAGGTGAGAAGAAAATAAGCACATTACCAGTACCCAGACAAAAAGGGATAATTTTTTTTACATAAGATTCTCAATAACACATTATTGTAAACCTTCTGGGTGTTAAAGCCAAAGCAAACCCAAAATCTCCAGCATTGTCTCTCTCTTTTCCTTCAACAGGCTTCTAAGGACTGAGGAGCCCTCAGAGAATGACTGCTCTGTTGACTTTTGTGGAAAGGGTTATCTATGAAAAGGTACCCTCTCAGCTCTGCAAATCTTATTCACTGAGGATAGGAAAAAAATCTGAAATTACATTAGACACCACAGGAGGTTTTGCTTGATCTCAGAAAGAAAAATCCAGATCCATATTTCCAAATCCCATTTACACCACAATTAAAACACTGATCTAGATTAATTCCGTCAAACTGACTCCCAAGTAGAAACACTGCAAGCAAGGGCAATAAAATAATCAGGAAAGGTTCAGTGCCAGTGCACAATATATTAGTGCCTGTCAGGTTTGTGATTTTTGAGACAGTTTAAATGAATGACATGTGAGAAATAGAAAGTTTGGCTTGGAGTCATATGTCGTGTTAATGACATTTGGGCAAATATAGTTGTAATATTTATTAAAATACCTTGACAAGTGTTAATATTGTGGCCAACTAAGATTTCTGGAATTGTTTTTGTGTTTTCTTATACTACAGATCTACCCCAACATGTGAACTAAAGCTGCACTGAGCATCACTGTGCCATCTCCTATACATGCTAGTTCAGTGAGCTGCCTGTCTGTTCTTGTATAGAGAGTAAGCACACACGTCTTGCATCCTCAGGCCACCAGAAAGTTTTTTAGAAGTGCATGCTCCAGTTCAGTAGCCGTGTTAGCACTGTGGATGATAACTTGGGGCATAAAAATATCTTGAGTATCCAGCTAATGTGAAAGTCTGGCCAAAACATGATCTGCAAAAGTATAAAAATAAAGAGCAAAAATGGAGTGCAATCACAAATAGCAGGCAAATTATATTTCTATGGGTATCAAAGGATGCAAAGGCAACAAAATTGTAATGAAGACTATTAAAGGAAAATACCAAGAGAACAATTAACGACTCATCTGAAGAGCTTAAAAAAAAAAAGACAGAGAGAAAATGGCAGAATAATGCATAGGAATAATGAAAATGGACTGAGATATGGACATCAAGTGTCAAAACTGAGAGTATCTATTAGCCCTTACCAATGAATCACCTTGAGAAGAGTTTTATTGTGCAGTAGCACACATAACACAGGATAAGGCTGATTGCCCTACCCTTAAAAATGGGCTGAAATATTGGATAGTGGTTCTGATATTTCATAATTCTCCATAAGACTCTCACAAAATTTTTACTACTGGAGCTACAGACAGTCTGAACTGTTAAGGGTAACTGTTCTATTAAGTGACATTCCTAACACATAGTATGATTCGTCTGAATCAGAGAGTCATTCCTTCTTCTTTACTAGTTCTTTTTTTAAAAATAATTCCCAGTTTATTGTTATTTAAATTCATCACACATATAAAATGCAATTTGAGTTCATACTGATCATTATTTAGGACTGCTTGGAATTTCGCAGCAAGGATGTCATTAAGAAGAAAAAAGGGAAGAAATACTTTCATGTTTCTTGTGCTTAAAGGTTTTCAAGTGGAGATTTAGTTGGCAATTACTGTAAATGAAAAACCATGAACACCTCTTAACACCCTCTATGGCTGCTATCTGTGGCATCACAGAAGTCAATAGGAGGAAAGGTTCCCGAGGCAACCAGGATGCTAAGAGAAAGGAAAATACTACAGAAAGATTTAAAGAATTCTTTCTCTTGCAGCTTGAGAATCATATGAGAGAGTCACAGAATCACAGGAGGGCTGAGCTAGGAAGGCAGCTCTTGAGCTCCTCTAGCCCAACACCCCTGATCAAGCAGGGTCAGCCAAAGCAGGCTGACCAGGACCGCGTTCAGTCAGGTTTTGAGTACCTCCAAGGATAGAGACTCAACCACCTCTCTAGGAAATCATCCTCAAAGTAAGAGATTTCTCTCAATTTTAAATAGTGCTTCCTGTATTTCAGTTTGTGCCTGTGGTCTCTTGCCCCGTCACTGGGCACCACTGAGAAGAGTCCGGCTCCACCTTCTTTCCTGCCCTCCATCACATATTGTTACACACTGATAAAATCCCCTCAAAATTTCTCTGTTCCAGGCTGAACGCTCCCAGCGCTCTCAGCCTCCCCTCATATACCAGATGCTCCAAGCCCTTAATCATCCTCGTCGCCCTGCACTGGACTCGCTCCAGTACATCTCTGTCTCTTTTATACTGGGGAACCCAGCACTGGACCCAGCACTTCAAATGTGTCTCATCTATCATCCTTTACGATCTTTGCCGCCAACATGGGCAGTCACAAGTCAAAAAATAATTTTTACTTCAGCAAGTACCCTGGGTCCAAAGCAGACGATGCTATGGAGGTACCAGTCTTTATTTCCACATCCCTTCAATGGGTCTTGATCCCCTATATTTCTGCGAGTAGAGGGAATAATCCAGACCTAAACTAGTTTTTAATTCTTTCTACAGGTTTTGGTTATGTTCTGCTGAGTTGCTAAATTAAACAAAAAAATAGAAAATCCTCAAGCAAAAAAAATGTAAAAAATTTTATTAATCCCTTATATTTTTCCCTTTCTAACTCTCCTGACAAATATTGATCCTTCCAAACCCTCCGCCCTTTCTTTTTCCTATGAAGTACAAGTCAGCACAGCAATATATACAGTACACTGGTTTCTCTTACTTGTCAAAAACATAACTGATGATTTCATCAGTGTTATTGGCACAGTTGTTGCAAAAAAGGATTTCTTAGCTTGTTTTCCCTGACGATCTTGCTTCTTCTGCAGTAATGTAAATATTCTGCAGAATCATGCTTTATCTGTGGCAACTGTGAGATTTTAAAATGTTCTTTTTATTTTCAAAGAATGTATCTAGAGCACAGAGGGCTCTACCTATGAAGTCATAAGAGAGGTTCCTTATAATTTCAAAAATATTGTTAAATGCCAAGTCTAAATTACAGCAGAAATTGCCAGAAGGATGACCTGAGCTTAATTCTGAGTAGCGATTTCACTTACTGTGGTTCCAGCTGTTCTGGGGCATAAATAAACTATTACTGTTGAATAGTCCAAGCTTAAAAAGCCTGAATATATGCATAGACATCATGTGTACCTGAAAACAGGAACTGAAACACCTGGAAACTAGATCTTTGAGGACCTCATTTTACAAGTATTTCACTAGAAAGAGATCTTTATGCTTTCACAGGGCCAGTCAGGCTCTGAGAAGGTTGAGGTCTGCTCACATAAAACAGCCAGTAAAATTTAGGCCTTCATATATTTCCCAGATAGATTTTTCATCACTTTTCAGCTTGTTACACACAGCTCTATGGAACAGGTTTCCCTGTGTGATAAAATTCCCAAACACAACCCCTCTCAAACCAACATATTAAATTAATTATTCAAGTAATTTTAAAAACACATTCAAATTTTAACTCTGTTAAAGTTAGTGTAAAAATTTTCTTTCAAAATTCATTTTTCACTCCTTGGTATTTAACTACATCTACACAGAAGAAACAAATCATAAAAAGGCATAAGCAAATTCATTGTAAAACCAACCATTACTATTTTAGATACGCCTAATTTCAGTATGATTCTCACCAACATGTCTATGCATCGTTGGTTGTTTGCTTCCCTATTTTAAGTTAAATATCTTTCCAAGTGAGTTTTTCCTCGCCCAGGGAACTTTTAGTGCCCTACAAGATTTACTGCTTTGTAACTATTGTTCTTGATATATCACATTCTGTTAATGCGGGTAAAAAAACCAAAACCAAACAAAACCATCTTGAGTGGCTGAAAAAAACCTCTGGAAAATTATGTACCTCCAAAGCAAAATCCTATTTAATGTGTCTATGTACTTGGATAACATAGATTTGCTTAACAAGATTTTTTCCTCCCTTTTTAAGACAAATGTCTTAACACCCTGACATTTGCCAACTCAAATGGTTATTTATTAGAAATCATTCATTATTTACATTAAAAATCTGAACAAGAAAGCAATGAAAAAAGGAGTTGCTTGCTCTACTTAAGGATGTTGGAAATTTATTTAAAGTTTTAGAAAGAAAGGAAGAAAAGTAGGTGAGATAATGAAAAAAGGAGTTGCTTGCTCTACTTAAGGATGTTGGAAATTTATTTAAAGTTTTTCTATAAAGAGAATTTTATTTTTTTTAATTATGGAAGGTATGTGCGGTGTCGCAGTCTGGCTTTGAAGTGAATTGAAAGGTGACTGAGGAAGTTGCTGTCAAACCCCCACTATCTGTGGGTGTAAAAATAATTCAATATAAATCAGGAGTTCATTCTCATCTGTAGTACTGTGCTTAATTCCTTACCTTACTAAGTTATAACAGACATTGAAGGATAATGAAAAACATATTAGAAAGAAAGGAAGAAAAGCAGGTGAGATAATGAATAAACTAGGATCACCCCATTTAGAAAAGATATAGAGGATGTTTATTCTTATGATACAGCATGTGGAGAAACCAAACTGAGCACTCTCATCTTTCAAAACTCATCAAATTTAAAACTAATGAAAGAAAATGTTGTGTAACTGACACGGCTAACCTTTGAAACTGCTTGCTGTATCAAGATGCTAGAAGATGTCAGGAGCTCAGAATATCTCAGAAAAGGAGCAGATGTCTTCTCATGAATAGGAACTTCTGAAGTTGTGGATCTGAAATTAAATTAAAAGGTAAGTGTTGATATAAACTATGGGTTTTAGATCACATGCCTTTATAACAGTCTGGAGTTAAAATCCACATTCTTTTGCATTTTCTGTCATTGCTTAGTCTATAATCTCTTTCTGAATTCACAGCTGAACACTTTCATCATGACCTTTCCTCCATGTTGAGAACTGGAGATGTAGACACAGTTCTTTTATCACTTGGAGAAATCAATATACTCCAAATTATATGTGTTCCCTTTCCCCCAATCTTATTTATGTATATAAATACACACTTATTTCTAAGTCCTCCATAAAGGTTTCACTGACTGTTGACATCCCTCATATCAGCCATCTTACCTCCTTGCTCACTTGTGTCACATATAAGGCAACAATGACCCAGTTCCAATGAAAACTGGGACAGTGATGTGGATCGGGGTAGTGGAATGGCTCTGAATCCCAGATATTCATCACAATATAGAACTGTAACCCAAAGGTATCCATAAACTTTCTAATTTTCACT
>NW_009637468.1:0-9717 GCF_000690535.1 Cariama cristata | reverse complement strand
CAAAGCTGTGGGTACAGGGGGGCGGCCGGCGCTTCCCCTGCGGGTCTCCCCTCCGCTGAATTGCAACTCGAGGGAATACATCCTTTCTTGAAGAAAGTCCCCGTTTGTGACTCTTTTACTTAAAAACTCGGGTCTTGCTCCCCGTCAGTGCGCCCTGTGCCCCCAGCTGCCCCCTCGGGCCAGCTCTCAGGGACGGGGGGGTCCCGTGCCCAGTCTCTGGGGCCAGGCCCAGGCTCCAGCACCCCGCAGAGCTGTGCTCCGCTCACCTCCTCAGGACCCTGAGGGCACCGCTAAGCCCTAACGGCCTTGCCCCACCTCACCAGGGGCCTTGACCCACACCCATGGCCCAGGAGCTCCACTGAAGCTCAAGGGCTTCAGTCCCTGCCCAGGCTGCGCTGGGAGTGCCGGTCTCCCTGCCTCAGCGCCTCGGACCCAATCCTGACCTGCAGACTGACTTCCCGGCTCGATCATGGATCTGCCTCAGCACCATGAACTTACCTGGTGGTCTCAACTCTTGGTTGAACTTGGCCACCACCTCCGGGTTGGTCCTGCTCGCATCGTTGGGGTACTGGAGCACTGGGTCCTGGCTGGTGATGCTCCGGCCGTGCGATCCCCCCTGACGCCCACCTCCCCTTCCTTTAGGGAGCTGCCCCGACACTCGTGTTATTTTAACCTCTCTCCTGTTTTGGAGACTCCTCCTTCCCCATCTCAAAGGCCTATCTACAAAATCTGTAGCAATTTATTATCTTTAAGCTCAGTATAAAAGGTAAATCACTTCCTGGGGTGAACAGGACTACAGGAGGAACTGGAGACATGAGGAACGGTCAGTCCACGTACGAGGAATTACAGCCAGCCAGTGAGCGACACAGAGGAGCCTTTTGCTAGGAGACACTGGTGGTTCACAGTCAGGGGGAGGAACTCCGCTACCCCGACCCAGGAAAGAGCGGATGGATCGAAGACGGCAGGAGCCAGGCAGGCTGAGCTGCAACCGTCCATCTGTACAGGTCCTGTGTTTCGGTAGGACATCCTTGATTTAAAAGTCTTCCTGAGGTGCAGAGACCAGTGAGATTTCTCAGCAATAGTGCTGGGAGGAGAAAAATCTGCCACTGATGAGAGTCCAGAGCGAGCACTGGTCAGCTGGGACGCTGAGCTCTGCTCTGTGGGTCAGCCCCAGGGGCCTGCTCTGCAGGGGGCTCAGTTGCCCTGTTTCACCAGGACGTCAGACAGGTCCTCTGTGCCCTCCAGCTTCAGATTCTGGGAACAGAAAAGAAAAGCTAAGTTTGACAAAGTCAGACGCTTCCCCTCTGAGTCTGAAAGCCTGGCATAAAAAAAACCCCACATGATGAAGGTTCAGAACAACCCCAGCCCCTTCAGTCACCCTCAGCGCGTGCAAGACCAAGGCTTCCCATCGACTGTTGCTTCAGGGTCTGAAACGCTCACAACGCTTAGAACAACACTGAGCAACAAAGTGCTCGCCCCTCTGCTGCCAGACCCATGGACAAGGAAGGACAGACAGCAGTTCGGCTGGAAATCCTACGGCAGCTTAACCGCAGGCTGGCGTTCCCAGCGCTTTAGCCTGATCTATGTTCACTATAAGCCTGACACCGGGACTTGAGTTGAGAAGTCCTGATGTAGCAAGAAAACGGCCCCAGGAGCGGGGCTTTTCACTGCGCGTTTCACCCGCTGCGCCCACCGCCTTTCCCGTGTGCCCCCTGCGCTTACCTTCTCGTTTGCCAAATGCAAGAGGCAGGCGAAGGCTAAGGGGACAGACAGATTGTTAGCCATCGCAGAAGGCAGCCTACAAAAGAGAAGGGAGGAGGTTAGGATGGCCAGAGCCTACTGAAACCCGACGGATGGAGCAGGCCTGCGAGGACCAGGTCACCAAAGATTAACTCCTCCCCAGGGATCTGTTTTTCTCTACCTTTCCCCTCCCACTAGCAAAGAAATTGCCAAGCTGAAGGTAACCCGTAGCTCTCCCAGGCAAATCCAGAAAGCAAAAGAGGCTTTTTCCTCATCAGGGTTCAGTTAGCAGGTTGTAACAGACACAGAGGGGTCAGTGTTTGCCCAAGCTCAGCTGAAGTCTGTCCTCCATCTTCAGCCCAACCTTTTTCAGGGCCTCTTTACCTGTGAAGCAGTTCCTCTGTGATGCTGCTGAAGACCTTCTCTCCTGCTACCACTGACATGTCCTTCTCTTTCTCTGCATCTTCCATCTATTTAGCAAAAAGACAGATGTTGCTGAGACAGACTTTGCTCCTCCGCCTTGTGTTCACAGAAAAACCACTGCAAGTTATGCTCAGTCTGCCCCTACCAACCCCCCCGTGGGAGCAAGACTACTAGAAGGGAATCGCTGCTAAACCTGCCCAAGACTCTCTCTGCGGGAGTTAAGCACAGGTACCTGCAGGGCATTCTCTTACCCTCCGCCCGTCCTGTCCCAGTATCTGGCTCGCCCTGCACTCACCTCTGCCACTATTTCTTTCTTCTGTCCATCAGTCAAGAGGTCCCACATGTTTTTCTTCAACCTCTTCATGTCCATTTTCTTGGCTGTCTTTGCGTACTGAATTGCGATCTTATTGACCTGAGGAAACGGAGCCCAGGGTTAGTCGAGAGCAGCTGAGCAGAAGCAGCAGCACTATCCTCGATCAGGACCACAGGAACAATAAAACATGGTTCTCCCCGGGAACAAAAGCGAATGCAATCTTACTACTAAACCTTTGATTTTTAATTCCCTCCTCTTACACAAGGGTTCATCTGGGAATAAAGTGTCCAGTAGCAAACCCAGGAGATCCTGCACCAGGGAAACTGCTGTCTCTGGACTTCTAACCAGCCAAGGTGTTGAGAGGCTTTGCTCCAGACCTGCCCAGTGAGCAGTTCACAGCTCGGTGACAACACAAGTCCTTACCTTCTGGGGCTCAGCAATGAGGTTCAGCTCTCCATACATTGTGATATCGACGTTGCCGACAACCCTGTTGAGCTCAGCGTCTTCACCCTCGGGGTGGGCGGTAAGGTTGAACTCCCCTGTCTGGCCCATGAATCGAACGGAGTCATTATCATCGTCGCTGTCCGCAGCCTGATCAAGAAGAGAGACAGCAGTGAGGCCGCCCAGAGACATCTTTGAGGAGCCAGAGATGTCCTGCACTGAGATAACAAGAGAACCCAGCTCTCAGGAGGGTGGCGACACCTGCCCACCTTCCCCATGGAACATGTTCTTATTTGGCCTCTCCCCACAGCACTTGGGCTGGGCTAAGGCTAAACCCAGGGGAGATCTAGAGCACAGAATATCAAAAGACCCTTCTACACGGAAAGGTAACAGAGACGAGGGCTCTTCTGCCAGTGTGGGACCAGCCAAAACTTGGCACAAACACACTCAGAGGCAGCAGTGGCCTGGCAGAATGCTGAAGCTTTAGAAGAAATATACTTCAACGGGAGCTCAAAACAGCTGGGAGCAAACCTCGCTGTGTAGAGACGACTGCAGAGGCGAGCGATGGCATTTACTCCTACTTTAGGGCACAAGTGTATGGAAGAGGCTGGAATGGATTTTCTGCAGCAAAGTGACCGGCAAACACCAAAGACAGAATTTAGTTGATGTCATTAGAGTGAGGGGACAGGGGTGTGCACAGAGACTCCTGCAGCTTTGTCGTAATCTGCAGCTCCAACTCTTTTTCACTAGTAATTAATTCTGGACAGAGATTCTTCCTAAATTATTTCCATCACAAATCAAACATAGGCAACAGGAAGAAATCTTCTGGTTCCAGTTACCTGCAATGCAGGGCAGAAATTAGAGGTGTCATTGGGGTTGTTGTAATCGTACTCGCCGATCTGATCTTCGTGATCCAATGAGTTTTTTGGCTCAGATGTCCTCCAGAGCTACAGAGACAAGACCAGGGGTCAGGAAAGGAAAAACTCTAAATACTTCCCCAAGCAATGCCTGCGTCTTGTTCCTTCATCACCGCCCCTCCTCCCAGCCTGCTGGCTCTTCCTCCTCCTCGCATACCAGACCTCCGGCAAGCCTCTTGTAAGGCACAACAGCTAAGCACAGCTGCTTCGGCATCTGCAAGCGGGCCAGTTCAGTGACAGCCGTGCTGGCCCGTCTCCAGCCCTGAGGAGGATCCCGAAGCACTTCAAGCATTTGGTGAAGAGCAGTTTTGTGCATGGAATCATTGACAACAGGCTTTTAGAGAAGACTCTCACCTTAACACCTGGTTTGAGGAACAGCTGGACAATGTTGTTAGGGTCATAGTTGAAGTCTGTGGGAAGCGTGGTGCTTTTCACGTTCTGGCTTTCCAGAATGGATTTGGCTAGAGTTACAGACGCCTGAGGAAGGTAATAAATACCATTACCCATGAGCTATCCACTACTCGGAAGATTAATGCACAAATAAATGTTCTGGACACAGGTCTTTGTCTGAAAGGGGGCAAGTTCTGAGATGCCTCCGAAGAGGAGTTCCACGCTGGTCCAGCCAGCACACCCAGTGGCTTCTGTGCAGCATCCCGGGACACGCAGCCGGACCTGCAGGGTCCCCCTCACTGACCGGGTATAAGCCAGGAAGAATCCAGCCTGATTCTCCACCCCAAGGTTGGTGGAACTCTCTACTTCTAAGTGACCTGGAGTCAGAAGACCCCACCCCAAGGAACATACATGATGCTGGGTTTACAGAGCTAGTTTCAAAGGAGCGTGAGATGAGCTGTCTGCAGATCACAGTTCCAAGACACATCGATAGGGCAAAAGAGAAAGCGGAAAGAGGCAGAAACTCAGCACGTACCTTGGTCTTACGGAAATATGCCTCAAAGTCAATATCCTCATCCAAATTAATTTCAAACGCTATCTTTGCACTCCTTTTCTTCGTTTCTTTTTCAGAGTCAGCATCTGCTGCAGAAAGGAAGGAAACTGTCAGTGCTTTGTGACAGGGGAAAGACAACAAGCTCACTCCTAACTCCTAAGCATCTGCTCCACACAGAAAGGTCACCTACAAGAACTTGTCCCTTTGTTACAGGAAAGCAATAGGTGTTGTCCTCAGCTTCATGTTTTAAAGGGATCGGTATCTTTTTATAGAAGCAGAAAGTGTAATTTAATCTTCAGTTTTTATGCAGAAGGTGGAAAACAACAGCAGGAGCTGTATTAGTGCTAGTATCTCCTATTGCTGCCGTGAGAGACACCCCCTCAACCTGAAGCATCGTTAACAAACCCAAACAATAGAGAATGCATCAGACCCCAAAGGATCCGCATGTGACAGAGAGCCTTCCTAATGTCTGAACTCAGTCCTGCTTCCCATCTGTCTAGAAAAGAGCCGTGCAGATTTGTTCCCTTCTTTACTGTCCCTAATTTACGACTCGGATGCCACCCATCTCCAAAGATAAGCAGGACCTGGCAGTTGCCACATGTGTAGCGGAAGAGCTGCTGTCTCTAAATACATACGTTTGTGTCGAGGTCTGAAACGCCAGTGCTCCGGGCCAGCCCACATTGACAGAGTTCGGGGACTGAAGTAGGAGTATTCCCCGGGTTTCATGGAGAGGTGAAGGCACATGGTCCCGATGTCTCCCTCTCCAAAAGGAACCGCATCACTTCTGGAAAGAGCACACATGCTGCTCAGTGAAACCACTCCTTTGGCACACACCGGGCCTGAGCGTGCATTTAATATCCAGATCAGCTCTGTACAGGCATGGCCCGCTCCCTCTGCCGACATGTGTGCGGGTGTCCCGCTCTTTCATCAGCGAGCGGGACTGTGGGTGTTGCACTGTCTGGGGTCCGTGAGGCTGCGGCAAAAACAGAGGTGGATTTGCCAAAGGGCAGGCTGGAGAGTGGGGAGCAGAGTGAGCACACAAGCAATCACCCTAGGGAAATGTCATATGAAAAGGTCCTTTGGAGGGTAGAGATACTACTGTAATGCATTCCTGGATGTACTCAAAACTCGAGCAGAAAGCAAGCTATAGCCAGCTGGGAAACGTGTACACAGTCAAGTCAGGATTCCCCAGTGAGCTGCCAGAAGCTGTCACTTGCTATCAAAGCAAAGCTACCGATTTTCAGTCACTACTCACCTTTCGCTCTGGTGGACTGTTCCAAAGGAGTTGAGGTTTTCTGTGAATTCCCCAATCTTGTCTGCTACTGTACTCCTGGGACAGTCAGAATCGAAGTCGTCATCTGGCAGGGCGGGAACAGAGTCTTCCACATCGCTGTCTACCTCCGCATTGATATCGAACGCTTGGTCGCTCTTCTTAAATTTATCCAACAGGGCTGACACTGACTGTAGGAGAAAGTGCTCAGCAAAAAAATGCAGTTGCCCTGCAGCGCAACATCCCACTGCCCTGCATATTTCAGAGATCGCTTTGGAGGTGAGTACAGAATACAGCCCAAGTATCCCACCCGGCACAGGGCTAACAAACATACCTCATCGTGGGATTCTGCATCCCACTTTGTAAACTGGAAACCAGCCAGCGAGGAACAGATGAGGCGTTTTTCAATGCACTGTGCTAGCAGGGCTAGAGACACGGAGGAGAGATTAGATACAGGATGAAGCAACCAGCACCTAAAACAAGTTCCAGGCATTAAATTATTCTTAAAGCCACATATGTAGACAGCCCTTCTTGCATATATGGCAGCACAGGGCTCACTGCAAAAGCAGTCAGGCTCATTTCTCAGCAGAGAGTTCAATTGCTACCCTAACTCGAGGGTGGGCATAACGCTGGGAATCTTATCAGAGCAGCGGGGTTTGGTAGCATGTACAGGCTCAAAACGCTCTAAGAAGGTCAGCCCTTAACCTGGAGCACACTAATCTCAACCGCTGCGCAGCTCAGACCACGTATACGTGTGGTGTGACACATCCGCCGAAGGTTAAGCTACGTGTAGTGATCCAAAGCCTACAAAGGTCCTGTTTTTCCAGCAACCAGTCTCAACTTGATCAGGATCGGAGCAATGTGCCACAGAGTAGCCAAGCAGTGAACAAAAGCACAAGTCAAGCTGGCTGAGGCTAAAACGAGCATGCCTGGGAGATGAAAAGGATGGAAAGGTCTGGATGGGCCCCTTTGCTTAGCGGTTACCGGCACTCACGCTTTAAATCCATCACTTTCACAGGATCAGAGTTTGGCAGCGTGAGCATCTCTGAAGAAGGGAGAGGCACGATCTTCGAGTCAAAGAGGAGCTCGCTGTGGCAGCTTTGGGTGTGCAGCCTGGTGAGGAAAATGCCAGCTGTGCTGCATTCATCAAAAGATGCAGCTGTTTTCTGGAACATGGGATCAACCTACAGGTACAGAATGAAGCAGAGAATCAAGGAGTGGAGTAGATGGAGGGGGTGAAGCAGGTCTCTGCAGGAGACTTTGAAGTACAGATCCAAAGGGAGAATGACCCACGCAACTTTTTCAGTGAGGAGAGAGCTCTCACAGCTGCCTCAGGCAGGAGGAATACACGTGACTAGGAACAACCTTGCTGTAACAGCAGAATTCACAGAGGTGTGTGTGAATGTTAGAGCCCAAGAGAGGAATGCACAATAAGGAAAACAACAGAAATGAGAAAGACGAAGCGACAGCTCCTTTCCTCCACCAGAACACAGCTGCTGCAGCAGCCCCCCTCCACCCACCTCACATCTGCGATTAGCCTCCGACACATTGATGTTATTCAAGTTCTGCTCGATGGTTTTGAATGAGTGCTTTTTCTTTGTCTGAACTCTCCTGACAGCCTCAGGAGCGGGACTGTCTTCTAAAAGGAAAGGAAGAACAAGTTACTCTTAGAAAACTTGCTAAAATACCCTATGGAGGGACAGCACAACTTTGACTTCAGTTCGTAGGGCAAACACAGAAACCCCAGTGGGCATGAAGTTAGCCCGTTAGGTATCTATTAGCATGAACCACCAATACTTCATTGGCTGGATGCTGCATTTCTTTTTATCAACTATTTTATCTTAACAGCACATTCTTGTTTCAAAGCAAAGGACAGCAAAGCGTGAGGCGCTTCATTCTTAATGTTTCAGATTAGGTTTGCACTCAAATCTGACAGGCCAAATCGCTGAGTACAGCATTGAACAACAGATTCAGGTTCTCATCTCAACCCTCCCTGCTCAAGCACCCAGACAAACTAACTTGGGATTTCCCAGGCCTTGAAAAATGAAGTTAGTGGTACTCTCCTAGAGGTACAAAACACTCCGAAATTCATGGGTGCTATGTAAGTACACTGAGGTTTGTCTAACGCGCAGGTGGAACGGTAACAGCTTAACAGAAAATGAGTGAATGGCACACCTCCTTCTCGGTTGTCCGTGTTTTTTGTAGGTGTCGAGTCCTTGCCCAAGCCTCCAAGAACTTTGTACGTATCTGCATGGACCGCATCCACGCGCACAGCGTAAATCTTCGCACTGGCATCAAGCGTGCCAGCTGCTATCTGACAGGAGGAACAAAGGATGCAATTTTTAGTTAGAAAAAAGTCTCATCTAGAAGATGCAAAGGCAGAAGACAAGCTGCGAAGTTGAATTCCTGAATGCTCTGTATTACAAGCAAAATTGTGAACAACTGGAAAAGGATTTATTCTTAAATCTCCTGGAGAATTAGGTGCAGAGCAGGGGTAAAGGTGTGTCTTCCCAGGCAGAGCCTACAGTTTGCTTTATCAGGTCTTTTGGAAGGAATCACTGAGAATACTACTTAAAAACTTGCCAAGATTAAGCAAGAGGGAGAAGCAGAAGGGTGCAGAATTGCATCTGCCAAGTGATCTCTCTCCTCTACCTCTCCCTCATGCCTTTGTTTGGGTCATCCTCTTGGTATCGTTCTATTTTCCCAAATTACAAAGCTAAAAGAGACGAACCACAGGAGATGTCAAGTGCCCTTTCTGATCACAGAGCCCCCCCAGGAAGGCAAAGGGCCACCCACTGAAAACTTTTTTTTCCCGGTCCCTTCCTCAGTTTCATCAGCCATAAGACAGCGAGCTCAGGGGTTCCTTGAGGCCACGTTCAAAACCTCTGCCATTTGTTCATTCACCTGAGAATTCAATTCTCCCTCCTAGCATCAGTCTTTGTCCTGGCAAGTTCTTCTTCTGATCCATCCTGGATCAAAATTAGACCAGGAGTTAGCCACACTAACTTCCTTTCTTTTCCAGCCTTGTTTTGTTACCAGTTGTAACACCTAGTACTTACTGCAGAAGCCTGCCAAATCCTACTTTTAAACAAGCTCTCCTTTTGAAGGACCATAACTGAAAGAATTCAGCCATTAATTTCTGTGGTAGAAAAGGATTCAACACTGCGAGCTTCTGTGGCAAGTGACTGCTGCTTCTACCAGACATTTTTTGTGGAAGTAACCAGCTCAGTTACCTTATTTGAGGTTTGTTATCGACTAAACTTTAGGCTAAATGTCCTTTGGAAACGAAGCACCACAGCGACGAGGCAGCGACTCCTCTCACCTTGAAGTTGGTCAGTTCAGAGTCCTTCTGTTTCAGGATCTCGGTCATATAGTCTATCAGGTGTAAGCCAAAGGCATTCTTCGTGGTGATTTTCTGAAACAAAGCACACAGCTCAGAACCGATCCCCTGGCAAATGACATCCGTCAAAACTGCCTGAACCCTCACCCCGCGGGGGTATTTACAGCGGGACCGTGGGGGGATACGGTCCGTGCCACGTCCCACTTTGCTCCTGCGGGGAAGGCAGCACCAGCAGCCCAGATGTGGCCACGGCTTGGACCAGAGGGCTTGGAAGAAGAGGAGCCACGTAGTCAAGGCTCAGGGAGTTTAAAACCCCTCCCGGCCTGGCAG
>NW_009637467.1:0-547 GCF_000690535.1 Cariama cristata | reverse complement strand
CACTATAAACCTTCCTAGTCATCAGGAAACACGCTGTAATCAGAATCGATACACGGCATGGATCCACACTGCAATATACAGATAATTTCCATTCTACTCCCTGTTCTTTTCCCTCTACAGTTTTATTTGCCTACTCGACTCCAAATTGAAAACTGAGCTCAGTTTTCTCTTTTATTCACCAACTATATCATTTCTTAAAAGACAATCCCAGCTGCCAGACCAGTTCTGGGAGGTCTATCAGCAAACAGGACCAGACAGCTCAAGGAGACCTCACAGTTTCTGTTGAGCAGAAGAGCCATGACAGAGCCTCACACAAAACTACCAAGAGTTTGAGCCGAAGAGCCATGACAGAGCCTCACACAAAACTACCAAGAGGAAATTAAAAAAAAAAAACCCACCACCTGCATTTTCTGCCCACTTCTCCAAGCCTGCAAAACTCAGCCACTGCCCGTCAACATGGTTCAGTTGGCTGTGCTAACTGGCTGTGCATACGCTATTAATTCACTCTCTTCTTACTCTGAGGTTTAGAAGAAGTTGTAATTTGTCC
>NW_009637466.1:50155-51705 GCF_000690535.1 Cariama cristata | reverse complement strand
GGTCTCTGAAGGTAGCAGGTGGTTGGAAGCACCACGCAAAATGTACAGCTCTTCAGTGAGCAGAGGGACGCTTGAGTTAACGAGTTATAGATGGTGAGGTAAAGCATTTATTACTATTTCAACATGTGATTAAAGTAACTTCAGAGCGTACAACGAGCTACAGATAGGGTTGCAAAAAAACACTGTTAACACTTAGCTGGTGAAGTGCAAAGGAAATCAGAAGCTGTTCTCTGACTGTTTACTAGAGATTGTTGTGCAATATTTGTATGTAAATGTATGAAAAGAAAGTAATGGGTATAAATTATCTTTACCTTGGAAAGCATTTTTAGATTGAACTGACATTGCAGGAGTTGAATAACCATTCAGCTTTATCATTTGCTATTTTAGAGTTAGCTTTGGTTGGACAGTCATTGAGAATTGTCTAAATAGGATTCTTAAAACATGTAACTGGCCCAAATCTGTTGAGAGGATAGCCACGGCACTACCCGCATGTTAACGTCTCCTCCCTGAATCCTGTAGAAACAGGTAAAGGTGTTCAGGCTTTCATTTGCTTTTTTTCTTAATTTTTAACTTTTAACCAATTTTTCAACAATTTTATTTACACCTGACAAATGCAATCTTATTTGTTTTACAGTCTGTAAATTTTACCTTAAATTCCATTTGGTTAGCAAGGACCACAGCTCGGGTCTCCTCTTTCTGCCTCTTTTCAGAAGGATCCATGTGACAGTTGCCTGGTTTTGCTGTGTTTCTCTCCATGTTCAATGAGCAGTGGTGGTGGCGTAGGGGTGGTGGTACTTCAGTATGATTGTTTATTTCTTTGCACAAGTTCTATGCCAAATTAGGGTGAACAACCATAAATGTTGCAGTAGAGGCTGGAAGGAAAGTTAAGCCCAGGTCCTGTGCATATCACACCATTTATCTCTCTACCGTGATACAGGGATGGAGGATCTATCCTGGCATCACAAGAGATTAATCTCAGCATTAGAAGGTGGCCTTTGTCACAGAGCAGACAATGCCCAAATGTAAAAAGGGGGAATCTTATGTGTCTTACTTTTGCCATGTCACTCAATTTTTTAATAGATATTCATTCATCATTCGCTATCCATGTGGCAGCTACACAGAACCACCCCACAACAGACTCGCATCTCCTGTGGCTGTGATTTTTAATGTACACGTATCTTGTTTCCATTGGGTTGCTGTATTTAGTTTGCTGTTGCAGTGCATACCAAAAGATGAGGCATTCCCCTCATGCTAATGACTCTAAGAAACAGGGGAAATCTATTTGTTTTCAAGCTTAATAAGCAGTGATCAAGGGTCCATACAAAGCCTGGGCAAACACTGAATCCAGATCTCCCCAGCAGGATGGAGCGGCAAGGCTCAGGCCACTGGCACTGACGCTTTGACCGTGTTTCTGCCCGTACAGGAGCTCTTTGTCCCGACGCTGTCCTGGACCTCACCGAGCAGCGCAGCCCAGCTTTGGCCCCTTCCCTGTGGCTGCACGGCACAGTCGGGGTCGGCAGCGTTGGCTGCACGGCTGCAGGATGGGTCGG
>NW_009637466.1:39713-50132 GCF_000690535.1 Cariama cristata | reverse complement strand
GGCTGCGGGGGAGATGCTGCTGCCGCCCCTGTGGCACCAGGGCGAGGTGCACGGTGCTGCACATCTTACCCCTGTGGCTTCGCTTGCTTTTGTCCCACGTGCTGCTTACTGTACTCCAGGTTTTAACTGTAGCCACGTATTTCTGCTCCTTGGGTTACAGAGAGATGAGGGAAGAAACATTTGCAGGAACATGACCTTTCTGAAAGATGTGATTACACCACAGGTTGGGCAGAAGGGAATTATATATGCTGACGGTGAGAGGAGATACAGCAATGGAGAAAAACATTGAAGAGCGCAATGTTCTGGTGGGGCTGCGGCGGAGAGGACCGAGGCAACTGGGGAACAGGGAAGAGCCCATTAGACCTCGTGGAGGTGGTCCGGGAGAGCTGTGCCGTGGCTGCGCCGGATGGGAGAGCACCGCTGGGCGGATGCTGCCGCTGCCGGACCGGCTGCTGGCGGGGGGGGGGAGTGGCGCCGCCCGTGAGGGAGGGCTCCGGGGGCTGGGGGTGCCCAACCGTGCTGCTCAGGGTACGTGGGGGAGTTCACTGCTGCCCAAGGAAGTGCCCGTCCACAGGAGATGAGGTGCTTGACATCTCTCTCTGAATGGAGATATGGTTTAATTATTATTATAGCGATTTCCTTATGGGAAAAAAGAACTTGGCTGCTGCTTTCAGCTGTGCAGTTCATCACCTTCATTTAGACCCTCGTCAGAACTGCGTTAGGCCACTCAGAGGCACCTCTGATTCGTCTCCCTCTGAAACCGCCGCAGGATTCAGGCGATGCAGAACGTGCTTTTTCACTTGCCTTGCAGGAGGTGGCAAAAGCACCACCACGGATGCTGCTGGGGCTGCAGCTGCCCTGACATCTCCTTTGGCAAGAGAGAGAGGAATGGCATGTTCCCACCTTAACGTGGCACTGCCTCTCGAATGAATGGGGGCACGTACAACGTTGTGTCTGCAGGAAAAACACGGACCACCTCCATCAGCAGTGGGTCAGTGTTTAGTTTTGCTGGCCTTCCTTATATGCAAAAGTATAATCCCTTGGCAACCAAGACTTCTACATTTTAGAACCTTAAAGTGTTGCCACAACAAAGTATCCATCCTTTTCCAGCCTAGTCAATCTTCTAAGAACAAAGAAAAATGAAATTATAGAGTAACAGTAATCTTATTTCAGTTAATGATCTCATGCGATAGCTTGTTTGTGACAAAACTCACCTCTTCCTCCTGAACACTGTTCAGCCACTGAACTGGGGAATCAGGATCAATTTCTGGAATAAGAAAGAGCATGTTCTTGTTTGTGCTGTTTGAATTTCTCTTTTAATGTGTTGGTAATATCTGCGATGCCCACTGCTGATGTAATATAGATCTAATTCTCAGCTCATTTAGTTGCTGTCTCAATAGGAAAACAATGCCTAGTGCGAGCGATGATTAGAAAGCAACAGCAGAAATATAAAGCATAGATAAATGAAATAAACTGCAGAAAAGTTACTAATGACATGATCTCTGGCCACGTCAGTCAACTGGTACTCTGATGCACTAAATTGCTCCTGTTTTGTTTGTTTTGGTTTTTTTTGTGTTTGTGTTTTTTTTTTTTGTGTGGTTGGTTTTTTTTGGTGTTTTTTTGTTTGTTTTTTTTTGTTTGTTTGTTTGTTTGTTTTTTCAAATGATAGCCACATTATAAAGCAGCAAAGAGGAGGAAAGCAAGAAAGAATGCATAATACACTGTCTCCTCCCAACCCCAATGTCATAGGAGCATCAAGTGTGGAGGAGACAGAGGACTCATAAAAATGAACTGCATGGAGCATGCCTCTCAAGCTGTTATCTTTTTTTTATAAAGAATTAAAATAAGCTAGTTATTTCATACATGCCAGAAAAATGGGTTCATCAGTATTGTGCTGAAATATATTATGACTTACTGACTCCTGATTTCATGGCTGTTGTACTTATTTGAGAACATATTTATATGCTTTGTATCAACTGCTAACCATTGAATTTTTATTGTACATTACCGAGAAAAGTCCTATGTTTCAATTTGTATCTCACTTGATTCATTGACATACAATACATAATTCTGGTCCTGTGTGATTTACTTGGGAAATATCTGATCACAGGCTTTGAGAATATCCCTTCCTAACGCACACAGGTAAGTGCCGTTAATGCACATCACACCAGGCTCTACCCACAACCAGAAGTAGCGTGTTAGAAATCACTTCATTTACATACAGTTTGGGAAAATCTACGCATTGAATCAAAAGCGACTGAAAAGATGCAGACCTCATGAAGGATGTTGAGGAGCTGAAGGGACTGAAATGCACGAAGAGCTTTTGGTCTCGTGTCCGACTCTGCTCCCACTGCAGCTGCTCAAAGGTGGACGAGGGCAGATAGCGAGAGTGGGAAGCAGAGCAGTCTCTTATCTTAATGTGTGCAACACTTAAACTGTCCTAACTAGGACTCGTCCATGGATCAGTGGTCCTTGGTGAATTCTACATCTGTGCCAAGGTATGCTAAGTAGGACCAGAGGATCTAGGTCAGTATCTTAATTAACTTTTAAGTTGATTGATTGAAAGCTAGGAAAGTTCTTCCCTTTCTATCCCACCACCAGTTAACAAGCAGTTTGTGTTTTCTTTTCTTTAAAAAAAACTTCTTGATTTTTAAGAAACTGTACAGACAGGCGGCATTTTAGCTGTCAGTGGGAGCTACTGACGCTTGGTGCCTCTGAAATTCAGACTGCTGTTATTGAGGAGAATAAGTGTGATTTCCAAAACCCCATCCGAGGCACCCACACCTGAAATATCAGTTTTCGCTGTGCAGAGCAGAGCCAATGCATTCCCCGCACAGACCCCGGCGTTTCCCAGGGGAGGGGGTCCTGTTTGGCAGTCGGAGCTGACCGTCCTGGGCAGGGCAGTGATGCCCACCATACGGGTACCAGCGCCATCGCAACCCACACAAGGGGAAGGTAAACACTCGGTTGGATCAGGCAGGTTCCTCAGCAGTCACCTTCAGTGTGGTTTTAGGGGTAAAGGTGTTCAGCAAGATTCTGCTCAATCGTGCAATGTTTTTTTTCCTTAAATCATTATCAGAACATTTTAATTAATTTTTTTCCCTAGCCTCCAGGTACAGACAATTCCCAACAACTCATAGGTCTGGGCTGTCAAGGAAAACTGATTTATAAATTTAGCTGCTTTTCTTAAACTAAGTAGTTAGACCCCAATTAATATAATCAAGATACAGAAGGCCAAAAAGGCCTTGTTGGAAAGACCGCCTGGAATAAAGGGTACTGGTAGTGCCTGTGGTAGGATTAGTGAAAGCATATTGCTGAGAAAGAGCCTGCAATTATATTAAAATAATGATCTATATTTAATCTACCTGGTTTGTAAACTTAATTTATTTTTATTTATACATGGTAAGATCCCCTGAGCCTGCTCTACTCCGGGCTGAGCAGTCCCAGCCCTCCCAGCCTTTCCCCACAAGAGAGATGGTCCCATCCCTTCAGCATCCTGGTGGTCCTTCACTGGAGTCTCTCCAGTATGTCCACGTTTCTTTTGTACTGGGAAGCCCAGAACTGGTCTAAAGCCACCCACAGCCTTATCTGATGTTTCTTAACAGTTACAGAATAAGGAAAACTGCATTAAACTGAGTTCCTGACATCCTGAGAAGGTCATCAGAGTGACAAAGGGGAAAGGTGGCATGCCTCCCATCCATCGCTGCAGAGCTCCTTGCAAAGTTTGCTCAGCACCGATTGATTCTCAGCAACCCTGAAAGCCAAGTTTGGATTTTGAGGAATTGTGTTTCTTCTGACGGGTGACATTAAAACTACCCTGTGCTGAATGTCCTATAATTTGATTTGATGATTACTTCTGCTGACTGCTTGAAATCCCAATAAATCCTGGAGATGAGGTAAATTGGAGAACCAGTCAAAATACGGGTTCCTTTAAAGGTTGGGTATGCAAGGCATTGGACAGGCTTTCCTGCAGCTCTGATGGTAAGGTTCTTGATCGTGAGGTTTGGGATTTCACATCACTGTGCCCCTCTCAGAAGGATTCGTATGGGAATGGCCAAATTAGAATTAATATGAAGGGTCAAATCCTCACTTCACGATGGTGAGGGAAATCAGCTTCATTGGATATAGCTGAATATTCAAGACTTAAGACCCAATACATTCCGAAGTACAGTTGGCTATACCAGCTAAAATCAGTATAACTAGTTCAGATCTGCACACTTCCAACTAGGAATTCGGTAGGTAACTTTAGCTGCTTATCTCACCTCGCATAGGGAAATGAAAATCCTAGTGTATGCCACAACTGCAGAGACTTGAATGAGCATGGCTCTGTGCAGTGCTTTCATCAATTGTATGATATTTTTATGTACTTTTCTCTAGCGGGAATATGCAACCTACTTGAGCAAAAATTTCTGGAAAAACAAGTATGAATGCTTTTATATTAACCATTTCCATAATGGCAGAAAAATTACACTCAACAGAAAGTTAACATTCAAAGTCTTCTGCTATACTTGCTTTTTATTTGTGCAAGTATTCACCTCACTTTCTGCAACACCTTACCTTTTCAGTCCTTTACTCTCTGCTGAAACAGCTGTACCCCCACATCAGTATAGGGAAAATGATGTTATATTCTGGTAGACTAATTCTCCGCTCTGTTACCTTGGTTTTATACCAAAGAAACACCTTTGAAATCAAAGGCAGGTAACTGCCTCAAAAATCAAATGTGATACCTACTTCCTCTTGATACATGAAGGAACTAATGGACCGGATCCAACCGTTGATTTATGCTGTGGCTGACTTTGGTTTCAGAGGTTTAACAACTTGCACTGTGAGTTGGAATGACCCCGAAATCAAAAGGAAGAAAAGTATTCACCTTTTCTTTTGGGAGAGTAATAAATGCAAAGATCCAGGGAGGGTCAGGCACAAGTTTGTGTCTCATAAAAGAGGTGACAACCGACTTAAAACTACTCTTACTTTACATCGAGAATGAATATCTATTGAATTCACTGCTGAAGGCTGTCATCTGAGTCATTATCAGCATCTAATATTCATAATAAGTACTAAGAATTTGCACATATTCTAACTGTGGAAAGAATAGAAAATATTTAATAACATTTAATATTATTAGCTAGAAGCTTCAGAGTATAAATTATCGTTGCACAACAGTAGCTTTGTTGCACATCTTGTATTTGCTAACTGTCAGCTGAGGGGGTTTGTCACCTTCCCAGTAAGACCTCTGACATGAGGGAGCTGGAGCAGATGTGTTCCATTTGCCTATGCAGCATGGAAATTGTGATGCTCCTATAGAGATAAACTAATGAAAAATATAGTGATTAGGTTACACAGAAAATAAAGATTCCCCGCTTGCTTCTACAACCTGACATAAATGCCTCCGAAATTCATTTTAGGGTGAGTTAAGGATGGGAAAACACACTTTATAGATTCACATTATTTAAGTGTAATTCTCTAAGTTCATATATAACATCCTTAAGGTAAAATATCTCAGATTTAACAAAGTGAAAAATCAACACAAAAATACCTCAGTTTACTTTCAAACTCTCTCCTTTCCCCTGTGTCCATGTATATTTGGATTTGTCCCTCTGGGTGCTTACCAATGGAAGTTGTCACCTCTCCTTGGCTTCCACTGGAGTCAGACAGGGCCAAAGCCCCCCAGGTTTGGCAGGGTCCTCTACAGACGGTATGATCTGAGGGTCAGGTATGGTGGAGATTAAAATTTAACATTGCGATCGGTCTGTGTTGTGATCAATACTGCATTGAGTAAAAGTTCTGGAAGAAATAATTTCGTTTAGAACCCCTTAACAAGCTGAATTAATGTCGTAACAAAAAGCCGGTTGTGACACAACAAACTTTACACGACTGCCGCTTCCAAGATTCCCATGAAACACCCACACCCGCAGATGTTGAGGCCGACGTGCCTTGTCATGACCTGTCGCCTGTACCAAAACGTCCTGCAGGCTGAACGCTACGTAGGTAAATCTAGTCCGGTGAAAATCAGAAATGTGTCCCGCAGGACTTGTCCCCATGAGTAACGGGTGCCCAAGCCAGCACAGGCGTGATGCCTTAAGCCTGAGTTGCTGTTGGCGTTTACGTAGCCTCGGCCCGGGTTCAACCCGTTCTTCCGACCTGCTCTTACCGCGACCAGGTGAACCATCTCTGCTTCAAGGCGACACGCTTTTGGGGGTCACGCATCCAGCCCATAAGGCAGAATGTCGTGCCCAGCCACCCTGGTGTGAGTGCAGATGGAGGCGTCGCTGCCGGCAGAGAGACTCTGGGTTTTCCTCAGTGCAATCACCGCGATGCCCTGGGATTTTAAATCCAGCGCTGAGAAGTAATTTGTTGGGTTGTGGCAGTAACGAGGGCTGCTGGCAGAAGAGTGTTTAGTGGATCTATGGTTCCACTTTTCCTGTGCAAAGGCTGATCTATCCGGACTGACGCTGAACAGAGAGTTTCCATCAACGGGATTGCCGCTCGCTGTGCCAAGTAAGACCCTCCGCTGCACAGCGCTGTGTTAACGTTGCACAACTGCCGTTAAAGAACATAAGACAAATACTTACACAAAGCAGTAAAACAAGGCTAAGGGTATACTGGCAATAGATGATTATTGGGGAAAAGTGCTGTGCTCTTTTTACAGCTCTGGTAGACAATGAGTGAGATGTGGTTGTGGCATTTGTAAATTCCATTGCGGTGCGAAGGGCTGTCCGGGGTACTGGAAATGTTCAGGGTTTTAGTCTGCTGACTGTCCTTCTGCTTTAGACAATCGTTATTTCTTGTAGAACAAATACATAACCTTCTGTCTCACCCCTGAATCTCAACTTTTGAACTACAACAAAACCACCATTTTGTTTATTCTTACTGACTTTGGTAGCTGGGAAATCCTGAGTGCAGTAGTATATCTTGATAAGCTTAAATAGCATCCTGCGTGGAGACTGTACATTTACAAATTCATTTTTGGTGTGAATTCAGTAATGGTATACAATAAATCTGACCTGAACGTGGCAGAAAGCAAGAGAATTCTATATTAATGCTTTATAATAGGTTTATAGTTAAATAAATTTTATGAAAGCATAGGGGTCTCATTGTTACCAAGCCAGTTTTCCCCATAGCAATATTTTCGCATGATTAAGTTAGAGATGAGATAACCACCTTATGCAGTATATACCCAATAGCAATTTAAAAAATTCAATATCAGCTGTATTATTCTAAAGACTCATTCCATTTTCAATGCAAAATGAGTACAAAATAAAGAGATAAACTACATATAAAATGTAAAACATGGAAAAATTTATCACTTGCAAACATAAAAGCAAAAAGGATAAAAAAAGAGAACAAAAGCAAATGGAGGCTGTAAAAGAGTACAGAAAAAAAAGATAAATCTGCAGTGTTACCTTTTCCATATGCAGTTTAGCTGGGTTTTTATTAAGGTGCATACACTTTAGTACAGGAATATAGTCATCTCTGTAATACACTTTACCACTGCAGGCTAAATTAATTTATGCCATGCCGAAAATTTTCAGCCCCGCTAGATACAAAGGACAGGGTGTGTTAGCCCAGGCAGCGAAGCAGACTGTGAACCAGTGGATTTCCCTTCCCGCAGCATGAGGGCTGGACAGAGTCAGCATGTGGAAGAGCCACGGGGTGATGTGCCGGGGAGGAGGGTGACGCCGAGACGGAGCCGGGCCAGGGCGGGGGCTTACGTCGGCGCCGCTGTGAGCGACCCGAAGCATCCCATCCCACCAACCAGCAGGTTTGACTGGGGCCGTGCTGGAGCCCACGTTTATCGAGTTACTGGGCAGGAGCCAGAGGAAAATGCTGAAGGCAATCAGTTCAATCAAAAAGGTGCTTGTGGGGACTCAGTAAGTCCTCACCGATCCTGTGGCAGAGGGCAATGTGCGTGTAACTGGGGCATCCTCACCAGCCCACAAGTGATTGTTTCCTGCAGCAGCACAAAAGTGAGGTGACATACACGCACAAATGTTAGCGAGCCTGCCCACGGTGCAAGGCGCTGCTGCTTGGCCCTGAGGTACGGTACCCACGGCCGTGTCACACAATGGCCCCGTACCAATCCCGTAGTCTGAAAACACGAAAACGTCAGTGAGGAGGAGAACTGAGCTACTGGCTCTCCGCCTGCTGCCCAAGCCATGTCTCTGCCTCCCCTCTTCCCTATGGGAGCACCTGCCCTGCGGGGCAGTAGTGGGGAGCTGCTCCCCTCCCCGGGGTGGGGGCATGGGGGTGAGGGTCCCAGCCCAGCCCTCCCCACGGGGAGCGTGGTCCCCACTCTCCGAGAGCTGGCTCTTCCACCTCACCAGCTGTTGATGGGCAGCTGGCGTTAGTGCACCCATCTCTTGGACATTGGAGAGCCGGCAGTGTTGCACAGAGCCTTGCGTTCCTTAATTCGTCGTAGCAAACACCTAGCGGCATCTTGTTCCTATCACTCTGGTTAAAGTCGTGCCAATGATTCCATTATGATCTTGCTCTTAGGAGTTTTAATTGCTATATTTTATCCGTAAAAAGTTGCTCTTAGCTGACATTTTGCATACATGGTTTTCACCCAGGCACAAATTGTTTTTCTTTTGTTCCTTTGCTAAATTGCTATTCATGTCACAAAATCTGGGCAGTTCTACAGTTCATAAACAACAACAAATTCTTCAAGAAGCACTCTGGGTTCACACAGCCTTTTCGTCAGGAAATAAAAAAACTTTTTGCTGACACCCCCCCCCGCGCAAACCCCAAAAAACCTTTCAAAGAGAAACTGGACTCATGTGCATTATCCAGTAACCCTCATGTCAAAGGATATCATCATTTCTGTCCAAAAGTTACCCATTTTTTTACTCACTTTTGCTCTTGAGAATTTACGATGTCAGAAACAAAGATCTATGAAACGGAGGCAATAGAATGAACTATTTACCCTAAAAATAAACTGCACTAGATAAAGTTTTTCGTGTGAATAACAGATGGCATGTATTCTGCCTACTGAGCCTTTTTCACAATGATGTAGAGCATGTCCAAGATTTGGCTAAGGCTGACCTTCAATCTATCAAGAAAACGGAGGTGTGTGGGACTTCATGTTTTTAAGCATCCAGAAAAATCTATCCATGGTGGGGCAGGTGACCAGGAGAGCCACAGAGCTGTGCCGACAGCTCTGCTTGGTCCCTTTGGTGTCTGAGACACCGCCAGGACTGCTCCTCGTTCAGGAACGCGTCGGGATGCCGGGTGAGGTGTGCTGATGTGCTTCGGGCACCAGGGGCGAGACCTGGTGTTGCTACTGTCGTTCACATCTGCACACATTTTCATTCTCCCTATTAAAATCGTTCGAATGAAATCTGAATTTACTTTTCCTCGGGCAGTTATATCAGATGTTGGCCTGGCAGATCAGGTAGGTCAGGATTGGGCAAAATCAGGTTGGATTTATACCAAGTGTGACCCTTCTGAATCCACCAGGCTTGTACCTGTGGAAGAGGGGACAAACTTATACCAAATTTTTTCTTGCAGGACCCAGATACGTGGTTTAATCAGGGTATCAGATCTTTTTATCCCCTCCCTGGCCCTGAACAGGGCTCCGCCTGCCAGATACCATCTATGTCTTCATGGCAAGGTCAACTTTCTTATAAATCAGTTTTGCTGCACCTGAGCATGTCGATGTGTCATGCAGCCGCCGTTGCACAGCGGCTGTCCCCTGGCTGCCCCTCAGCTGGGTTAGCAGCCTTCCTCCCATATATTGACAAGCCAAGAAAAACACCCATGATATTTTTTTCTAAGAACCACTGTTTGAAAGGGGAGACTTCACAGGAGGAATGGTGACTTCCAGTGGTGTGCAAAGGTTTTTATCATCACTGTTACATCTGAAGACGTCCCCTCGAACCGCTTCAATAAGGTGGTGCAATAATGAATAAGAGTGCATTAGAAGTGAAAAGAGCTCAGTGGAGCCACAATGGAAATCCAAGGAAAGCAACATGGGGCCATATTTTGGGTGTCTTTGTTCTTTCTGTCTGATTCTTGCAGACAGAGGTTCATGAGTTTTCGGGCTTACGGGATCTCAAAATCGAAGGATTGCTGTGGCTGCATTAATCCAGAGGTGACTAACTTGTTCTGTTTGTTGGCAACCACCGATGGGCTGGAAAGGAGCTGAGTTTGGTGAAGACCATCCAAAGAGAGCCAGTCCTCCTTCATGGGACTGTCTGACACTAATTTCACAGGTAACATCATTCCCTTCCACATTGCTTTGAGAGCTGTGGGTCTTGTGGTGGGCTACCCTGAATTTTCAAGTTTATTTTTACTTTAACATCAGTTAAAGTGCTTCTTTATACGGCAGGTTTCTACCGATCAAAAGATGACACACAAAGTGAGACAGGAGAACGGGACAAAGAGGAGCGCCTTTGATTTTCCCTTGGCAGCATTCCCTTC
>NW_009637466.1:29308-39691 GCF_000690535.1 Cariama cristata | reverse complement strand
TGCTGTGTATTGCCCCTCTTGAGCCAAGATCTGTGCCTAGAAACCCCCCCATAACCTGTTCTCCCCCAGTCTGCCTTCTGCCTCTTTCACATAAAGAGCTGTGCTTGGGAGCGAACGCTGCCTCGGTGCAGCGCTGGGTGATGGGGAGGGGAGAAGCATCCGCAGGAGCTGCGGGCAGCCTCCACGGGCGGGAGAGCTGTGGCAGGGGGACAAGGGCAGGACTGGTAGGTCATTTGGGACCGGACCTGACTTCAGGTGCTGGTCAGCCTCGTGCATCGCCTGCCACCAGCCCTGGCTCGCCGAACATCCCGATGCCAGTGCCGTGCCGCCTCTGCTCCTCTCTCACCCTGCTCCCATGTGCTGCTGGGGGATGTGGGGGATGCAGAGCCCCGCTGGCATCCCCACAGCTCGGTGTGGGCTGCCAACCCCTCTCGCGGGCTGGCTGCACAGCCGAGGTGGCGGGGTTGCCCTCTGGCAGCAAGCCTGGGGTCTCCCACTGCCTCACAACCACCCCGGCATTGTAGCCACCAAACATCAAGAGACCTAATTGGGGGTAGGCGATAAACTTGATATGTATGCATGAAACACTCTACCCTTAACAGTACAATTTTTTTTTAATTTACGTAATGCTAAACAGTATCCTGCTCACATACCCATGGATCTTAGTGGCTTTGTTGTCATGGATACCAGTACATACCTTGTTTTCTTTGAGAGATCTATCAAATATGTGCATTTGGATGTTTGCTATATTTGCCTGCATGTTATAAGCACATTTTTTACACTAGTAAATAATATTAAGCAGCTGTGTAATTTATGCTGGAAGACTAAACACGCTTTAGCTCAGTATTTCAACACCCTTTTTTCACCCTTGAAATTTCAAATCCAAACACCCTGCCCAAATGCTATTCTCATCGAGACTGAGCATGACTTGCAAGAAACTGTCTTCTTTCTGTAGGATTTTACTATGAAGGACCTCGTCATGTGCTAGCCACTTTCCAACCCAGGGATAAAAGAAGAAATCAAAAGCCTTGCTTTCAAGCATGAGCTGATTCTTTTCAAGACAATACTCCAAAAGGTACTCCCAGTCTAAAAAAAAAATAAATCTAGCAGGCTTCCTGTGCAAAGTAACCGCTTCATCTTTATAGTGGAGGCAATGAAAATATTATTGGCTACAGGCACTGTGGGAAAAGCTTGGAAGTAGGTCCCCCGTCTCTCCTCTTCTTGAAAACCTGATCTCCCACATGAAGGTACCATGCATCTGAAATGGAAGTTTTAAGTCCCAGCAACTGCAGAAAATCCAAACTCATCCCTTTTGCTTCATCATCTATTCCTTAGTCCACAGTAACCTCCCTGGCACCTTCGTGCTTAACAACGTGAAGGAAAATATCTCATAAACAGTGAGGACCAAAAATTTCTATTTCGTGTTACAATGACAAGGCTTCATTAATTTTATAAACAGCATGACAGTGCTGAGGACTTCATATCCTGCGTCTGAAGCTGGTAAAAATTTGGGGAGGAGACCTTAGTCTCTCTCTACTGAGTCAGCAACTAAGTCGTAAACTCCCTTGTTGCCTGGCTGGTTAATTTATACCAATAAGTGCAATTCAAGTAGCTCAAGCTAGCTAATGGGTTTGCTCCTATGGTTTACAATATGAGATTCAATTAAGTTTCATTTATCAGCAGCAGAGAAAGGAGACATTGAAATAATAACAACAGAATGATAATATTATTAGTAAAGAAGTAAAATTTGTCATGATTAAAGAACAAAACTGCAATAGAATCGACTCCCTTATCTGCAACTTGTGAAGTCAGGAGTATATCAAGTAAACACGGGATAAATATTTGAGATATGCATGCACAAACCGACACCTCTGAGAGAAAACAACACTTAATGTGGTGACTTGGTACATGCTTCAGAATTACTTTTAAATCACATCTCAGGCCTAGACACTGAATGTGGGTTTTTTCCTGTTGCAAATAGCTGGGGTAAAGCTATCACCACAAGATGTAACCAGAAAGTCTTAAACAACCATGAGATGACCAAAGAGACTTGCTAATTAAGGGTTAGTTCCTGAGAAGGACCGTACGAAAAGAGGGAGCAATATACAAATCTCTCAGTAAGGTGAGATTTTGTAGTTTTATTTTCTCTTCCAAGGTGGCAGAAATACCAGCCTTGCCAAACAGCAGGAAGACTGGAAACTATGAAGTTTCCAAAAGCAAGAAACCCATCCGGAAGGTTTGAGTGCCAGTCGGTGGGTGCCCACCGCCCCACAGAGCCGAGCCCCTCGGCACGGCAGGGAGCCCGACGGTGAGCGTGGCGGTGCACGACCTGAAAGCCGGCAGGTTCACTCCCTGGCAAAGCCTCGCTGCTGTACCCAAACGGCGGGAGGATTAAGAGATACCAGTGGATCGTTCTCGATATATTGCATTGACTTTCCGAGAAATTGATTGGCTGGACTTTGCACCATGACTTTGAAACCAAATAAAAGCTGTTCCTGACAATTCTTGGCAGAAGCGAGGTACACAAAATGCAAAAATATGTGAGTCCAGGCTAGCCACACGAGGGAAGGGAAGAGCAAAGAAAGCCAATGATCAATCTTTCTTTGCTTATACCTGAAGTACTGCTCTGAGCCTTGTCCCGAGGGGCTGCTGCTGCGTGCGAAAGCGTCAGATCAACAAAGCCAGCGCAGGCACTAACAGGACATGCAAAGCCTCTGGTTATTCTTAGAAAACAGCATATGTCAACTCTGATCATTGACAAGAGGCTGATCAGGCGTGGTGCAGGCAATCGTCGTAACAGCTCATCGTTCCAAGCTGATGACCTCCCCTCCAGCATCCGACCGCTGAGCAGAAAAGAGCCACTGCAAGACGGCTGCACGCCGCGCCGCCCTGCACCGCACGTGTTCAGGTGTGATGGCAGGGCACATCTGCAGGCTGCATCAGTCTCATCGGCACAGAAAAGCGGGGCTGCTCTGAACCTGTAGTTAAAATTAACCTCTCGACTACAGCTCCGTAAGATTTCAAGCATGAAGTCTGCTTCCTTTAAAAGGTCCTTGATTAGCAAATTTCAAAGAGGGATCAAAACCTGTGTAAAACCCTAATATTTAAAGCAGGCTGGTGTCTCTCCTTTGTAAAAAAAAAAAAAAGGAAAAAGAGAAAAGGGAAATGTAATTCTCTTTCATTTGCGTGTGCATGAACAAATTAGTTTCAGAAGCAATTTTACAGTAATTATGACCATCTCCAATGGATTAGATTTCCAGAAATATTCACTCTAATGTCATGATGACAACTATCACATCCTGATTTTTTTATTTGATGTTCTAGCAATATAAGGGTTCCAATAATTTGTGCGCATGACTAGACTAGAACAAAAACACATTTACAACTTATGAGTTTTGTGACACTGAAAATTTTATGGTGAAGTGATTTTGACCTTTGGAGGATATGAAAAATTCAGTGGTAACATGATCTTTATCTTCTGAGCATGGCAAGTTGATATAGTCTATCATTTCAGCTCATATTCCCTGATAATGAGGTATGTTTGATCTTTTATTTCTCATAATACTTTAAGTGTCTCATAATTACAAATTTATTTGGTAATCACTCTGATAGTACTGATACAAGAATACATTTAGCATTTCTATGTCTGTCATGCTTCCTTTCACTGGTGATACATCATGACTTTGTCAAGAGTTAAAGTACAAATCTTTCTTGTTTTCCTGTATATGGGATTTAATGTAAATAAACTTCAGGGAAGTTTGGTGAGTTTTGGGGAATTATGCCTTTTGGGGAATATCTGGTGCCTTTTTTAATGTTTACTTTGTTACTCAGTGTTTTTTCATTTTGAATGGCTTTTGTGGTCAATTACTTGTCTGCCTGATATTCTGCAGTAGTACACCATTATTATACAGAAATTTTTGGAAGATCTGTTGAGATACTTGTATCTACCTTTAAGAGTTTTGGGTTTTGTTGGGTTTTTTTTTGTTTGTTTGTTTTTTCCTGTTTTGTTTTGTTTTTTCCAGACTCAATGTCAGTTTAATTTTGGTGTCAATTGAGAACATATAGAAATATTCAGCTGAGTAAGTACAACGCACCAAAACCCAACCAGACTACTTTTAATAAAGGGCAGACCCCAGCCCTATTGCGCTCACATTTTAATTCAAAGACAGCCAAGGTGGTCTTTCTGATGATGTAATTTTGAAACTGATGTCTAATTTTAGGCAGGCTTTCTTTTCTTGCCATGCTGCACACCTAAGTTGCGATGAACCACAGTCTGGGGATATTTTCTGCATGTCCATACCTCTGATTTCATTTCACGTTGCAGGGCCTGAGCTGGTTGTGTTATTCGCGGTTGTGATGACATACGGCAGATCATATGGTGACATGGGCTGTTGGGCAATAGTCAGTATTGCGGAAGCTGAAGTCAATATTGTGCTTAATTCTTCAGATCATTTAGACACTGTTGGGGCTTCTCAGGAAACAGGCGGTCAGAGATGTTTTTGTCCTTTCTGTGTCTTTCTGTGTATTTGGTGTTTGGTCTGAGAAACCCCTCTCAGATAGCCAGTGTGAACTTGAGGACCTTCACCGTGCGTCCCTGAGCGCTCTCGGATCCCGGTGAGGTCAACGGGAAGGGAGAGCAACCGCCGGCCATGGGTGATGGGCATTGCCCCTGCGCTCCGGCGATTCAGAACAGCTCTGCAGAGCCAGCAACAGAGTGATAGCAGACTGAAACAAAGACCAAGAAATAAACAAAAATTGAGACCAGAAGAAATGATTCCCTTGGCTGGTATTTTTAACTCGGTAACAGGTGAACCCTTGGCTCACCTTTCAGCGAGTGGTTCATGCAATGTGCACGTGGAGGAGCAACTCCTGCTTCACCCAGGGTTCAGCTGCTGGCATGGCCATCGTGTGTGGGGTGGGTCAGCACAGCTGGTGAACACCCAGCTCCCGGCAGCTCCCTCTCCTTGCTGCACGAGCTGACGGCACACGAGAACAATGCCGGCCGTTGGAGCTGCTGCTTCCTGGGGTGATGCCTCATGCAGTTTGCGTGGAGAGCGACTGAGTCAACAATTATAAATGATCCATTTCTTGTTCCCTGCGATATCATCCATCAATAGACACTGCTAAGTGAGTCTAGTAGCATTAAAACCATGTTTAATAAAGCCAACATTTCAATACCACTTATGATAGGGTCAGCAGTTGCCTAATACAATTAATCATTCGTTTACTGAGAAAGTGAAGGGATTGGAGAGCAAGAGAAAACAACAAAAGTGAGAGGAAGAACACTCACACAAAATAAAAAGTAGTCATTATACAATTAGTGACAATTTACCTTTGATTTTTCCTCCTCGAATACCTCCTAAAGTTTTTCAGGATTATCTTGCAGGATAAAGCAAGTAGATTAAGAAGATATACCCTAGGGGTGTATGTAACAAGGGTATTTTCCCAAGAAAAATGAGTACAGTAACTTAACAACATCAAAAAACAGAAGGTGTCTATTTTGTCTCCTTTACAAAATCAGAGGAAGAAAATTATCAGGAAGAGAAAGAGATGGATGCTTTGTTCTCATGCTGGAGACTCTTCCAAAGCCTCTCTGAATCAGTGGATGTGCATCGCGTGCTTGCACGTCTGTGTATGCACGTGCACGTGTGTGTGTGCGTGAGTGTATGTTGGGGGACCGAGTGGTTTCTGTAGGATGTCTCTGAGCCCTACTATACTTCTGTGCCATGAACACACCCATTGCTTATTTTGAACTGAATTGCCAATGATTAATAATCTGATTTCTGGCTATTTGTAGTGTGACAGGAAACGAAAGACTTTTCTGCAAATTTGCCACAAAAGTCTGGGTGGCAAGCTGCCCTCTCTGGAGGTTAAGGCTGGCATGCCAAAACTGCTGCAGCCTTTTTTGCTTTCACTTGAGTCAAGCAAAATCCTTTCTCCTTGCTGTGCCTCGCTCTGCATGCCTGCGAAATGACAAGAGCAATGCTTACTGCCAAAGGACAATTCAGAAGTTAAAGTCAGGACCATATCAAAGGCTGCTGAGATATTTGGACTGCGGTTACTACCAGAATAGAAAGACTTTTTTAATTCATGGGCTGTTTAATTTAGAGTAGGCAGACAATATATGTTAAAAGTTTTGCTCTGAAAGATGCTCTGTTTAGCATGTATCAAAGAACGGCCACTGCAGCCAGACTCATTCACAAAAGGCAGAGCGCTTCTGCGTATCCCAGGAATACTTTCATTTATATGCATCTGATAACCCAGTGAAGGGAAAATGGGAATGAGTTGGCAGGTGGCCTTTCGAATGAAAGGGCACATGGTAAACTATCTGTTTGCTGCTTTCTCACCCTGGAATACTAAAGACGTCACACGGTATGCATATTCCTTTCCATTTCCCCTCTATTCTGTCCTTTTTGTTGTTCATATTCCAAAAACTAGATATAAATTTAAAAGACATAGATGAGTAAGATGCATTTGGGCTTGTTTATTGCATTTGCAGCATGTAAGTTCTGCTGTTTATCCTAATGGACCATATCCAAATACAATGAGGATTACAGCATTAGACTTTATGCCTTTGTAAAACATACAAATTAGAATAAGTCTTTATTCTGTAAGCAGGATGTGAAAACAAAATTAGTGCTACTTCTTGAAGCAATTACCTCCAGGTACCGACTCTTTTTAACCAGCAACAAGCTGATGCCAAACACAGCGTTTCCTTTAAATTTAAATATACCCGCTGATCTTACAAGCAGCAATACCTAGACATGAAAAACCATCAGGCATCAACATTAATATTTTAAACAATTAATTATTTAGTTATTTACATTGACTCAAAGTGAAGCTATCACACCGACACTTCAGTTGTTTGCATTCCTCAGGCTTACAGCTGCGTGCGTAGATGTCGTATTCTGGGGGGGAAGACCCACCTGAAAGAAACCTGAGTTTCTTGCTGGATTTGTACTGCACTAGCTGCACAGCAAATTAGTCCTCAGGATGAAATTAAGTGCTGATCCTTGTTAATATCCTCTACTTCGATCTTCCAAGGACTTTTTTGCACAGAGTAAGGCTAAAATACAGCAAAATAGTAATTTTCTTTGGCATCCAGTTCTCCTGTACATGCATATAATGACTCCCATAGCCAAACTGAGCAAATAATTATAACTCCTCTGTTTGAATTTGTTGTAGTTATGACAAATTTTAACTGTTCAGTTTGAAATGTTCTCAGTGTCTACCTTGTACCAAGTATTTTCAGTGTTTTGCCAGAAACAGATAAATATCCAGATCTTTAAAGAAGTGCACACCCACAGAGAGGGCATGCAATTGGACTAAACTAATTACCAGCTGACTTCTGATCACCGCCACACTGGAAGTAAACTAGGGTAACTGCCAAACTTGGTGGAATTGTTTGGTATTTTAGTAACATAAAAGAGATGCAAACTGAACTCTGTATTTTTTGCTGTCTGAAATATTTGTGATTTTCAGGCAATTACTGATCACGAGCCCACAGTCAGTGGGAGTCTGGTCAGAGCTAAGAATGAGGGATCTGAGTTCCAGTAAGAAATCAATAAAAACCAGGAGAAATGAAATCACTAATTGACAGTTAGGGCTCCTCTTGCACGAATAGTTGATGTTTATTTGCTAATCAGGTCTCTGATAGCAGAGGGAGCTCGTTGTGGGATAGAAGGAGGGTCATGAATGTGGGATTAGAGAGAGAGGAACCAAATATCGGTCCTGACCGCTCCAAAGCCAGCGATTGCAGTAGCGATTCTGTAGTTAATAAAAGAAAATGTGACAAGTTTAGTGTTGACAGCTACGCAGTAAGGCGGATTGCTGGTTTTGGGCTTGGTGCAATTATAGGTAGCTGGTAACTCTGAGAAAAAGCCTGATTTATCAAAGTGTTTTGTTTTTTGTTTTTGCCAGAGTACAGAAAGTTTAGTCAAAGCACGTGTCCTGTGGGAAGCCGTTACCTCTTTTGCTTCTTTGTCTCGGCTCAGGATAATCCAGCTGGGATGTGCCAGGATCCAGGCCTGTGATCCTCCTGTGCCCGGGGGTGAGCAGGGCACGGTGCCTCAGGAGCCAGTGGGTCACGGCACGGGGGCACCGGCGAGTGCCGGGGAGGGAGAGGTGAGCGCTGTGCTGCTCCGACCACCCGGCCCTGATCCGGTAACACTAGCTGGGTTTGTTCTCCACATGCTTCCCCACACAGACTTTTGACACCCAGGTTACACCCAGGCTGCAGAAGCGCAGGGCAGCAGCACGGAGGCGGTGGCTGGGCAGGGACCAGGGTTCCTGCAGGGGAGGAAGGAGGAGGAAGGACAGCGGGCTGGGGACGGGATAAGGCTTTCCTCTGAGCCAGAAGGTTTGACGTACTAGTCATTGCATCAGAAGATGCACACCGGGCTGCTTTGCTCCTCCAGGAACAGCTCCTGGATGATTTAAATGAAACGATGCCTCTGGTGAAGGTTGCGTGTCCAACTGAGACAAGGAAGAGGAACCGTTTGGAAGAGGCACTGCTGTTGTCAGAAACAAGGTGTGGACCTGACCAAGGCTGGGAGAGCCAGGTGTATCCCAGAACCTCTGGTTCTTGTTGGTTAAATGCACTAAATACGGTTTGTTTGCTTGCGGAATGCCAGCACTGATTCAGCATGGCACGGTGCTTTCTGGATTCCTGGTGGTGTGACTCAGTTTCAGCGGCTGGGAAGACCTTTTACTGAAATGGACTAATACAATATTTATGTTGTCTGCAGCCCGGCTTCCTCTAAAACTTTGACTTCAGCTCTCTCTTGGGTACTATTTATCTGTTGCTGGTGTTGTCTTACCAAAGGAGAAGCAAAAGAGCGAGCAGGCAAAAAGTTTAAGAAAATGGTCTAGGGAAAAGAAAAACAATATAAGATTTTTTCATTTGTGAAGTAATATTTATATGTTATGCTGCAGTAATTTCTCTCCTGATGCTGTCATTTGATCCCAGAGACATTTAGGTTTCATGGTTTAGAAGCCATGCAAGCTTAATTAAAGTCAATTACACAGATGCAAAAAGAAGAGGACAAGAAAGGAGAAATAAATCTCTGGTTTCGGTGTTTCGGTTCCAGATTGACATGTCCTGGTCTCAGCAGAAGGGAGACCTGGGGTTTCTCTCCTAGCCAGTGATGCTGCCTCTGGTCTGCAGAAATCTCCCTCCCCAGGTAGCGCTGGGGCAGCCCAAAGGGCTCGCTTTGGTACCAGTAGGCAGGGGCTTTTTCCAGCCAGTACCATTGTCCTGTGGTACCCTTGTGCATGGTCCGCGCCTGCCCTGATTCCAGTGCCACCGTTTGCAGACCCTGCCCCGCAGTGATGCTGCTGCCTCGGGTCCCTGACTGCTCTGGTGAGATGCAGCAGCAGCAGCCGCTCTCCGCTCAGCAGCTCGAGCCCCGCAGTTGGTACGCTGCTGTGTGGAAAGTCTCTCACCCAGATTTAACCCCGTCTCAATGGAGAGCATTGTCATTTTAGGCACTTCATCCACCAACAGCTCTAATTTTCTCATCTAAAGCCACAGACATTGTGTGAGAGACAGCAGCCAAGCTGTTACCTGGCTGTTCAGCGGCTGTCCACTGGTTCACTTTAATGTGGGGATGTCTTTGGGTTTGTTACTGAAGGCATCCCAGGGTTCCCTCTGAGCGCAAACCCGTTTCCATCAATGGTATGTCTGAGTGAGCTTCTGAAATGATTGCTGCAGCACTCCCCATGGAGAACATTTCACAGAAGGACATGAAAATCTTGTGGCTGTATTTGTGTCTTGTGAGCCTTTGTGCAAACATAGTGTTGCGAGGGGTGACTGCTATTTGTCATAAACAGTTGAGAATATTTGAATATGGGTGAGAATATTTAACATGTCACCAGAAGGTGTTTTTATGATTGGTCATTCGCTAACTACTCCTATGTAAGGGTCTGACCCAAAGCCCATTAAAACTAATGGAAAGACCCTCAGTGACACCAATGGATCAGCTGACTAATTTACCCACCACATTAGCACAATCCAAAGCTGTTCAGCAAGATGATGATGCAGTACCGCAGCCAAGAGTCTGAGTGTGTTTTTTCTGCCTTCAGCCCGGTGATTTCTGTCTCGGTGATGCTGACCACTGCAGCCAGGACAGCTGTAGGCTATCCGGCCTTGGAAGCCAACACAAGGATAATTAAAGTCGGCTTTCAAACCAGAGGTCAAATATAGGCCAGCACAGTGGATACTGACTGGGATTTTCAGGATGCTCAAGGCTGCTCAGCAAAGCATTGAAACAAATAAAAGCAGACTTAGAAAAGAAAGGAGAGTTTGAGGAAAAGACTGTTGCCTAATGTTGCCGATTCATTACTTAGATGCTGGAGGGTCCTGAGGTTTGGAGAATCCCTTTC
>NW_009637466.1:23760-29277 GCF_000690535.1 Cariama cristata | reverse complement strand
AGGAATTTTGGCATGTGGTTAGTTGCTTTTTATGTCAACTTGTTAAAGAAAAACTTTTCCCTGCCTTGTACAGAATTTTGCTTAACAACATTTGCATTGTTTTAAAGATGAAATGTATATTTCAGCAAGTTTAAGAAGAGGAAACAAGCAGGAAGGGGGTAAATATTTCAGTAGAGTTAGAAAGATATTTCAGTTCTTGTCAATACGGTACTATGCCCCTACACCCTGTGAGCATAATTGCAAGTTAACATACATGAGAGCTGGAGCTGAAAAATTGTTTGACTATCGATCATGTTATGAGACTTCAAATGAGCAGAAGAGACTCTTTCATGGTGGAAGACACTGGTTAATTTCAAAATACTCTGTATAAATGGTTCCCTACCGTCTCTTCTGAAAACTGGTTTCCTAAAGCAAGGCTAAGGGCAGTACTCTCACTGGTTTTCTGTAATGACAGAGAAAGGGCAAAATACTGAATCTTAGCAAGACTAAGAAGTGTCACTGTTGGTGCTACTTGGTGTGTGGCTCACCTGCCTAGAGATAGGCATCTGGGGACGTTCCTCCCATCCTAGAGTGTTTGAGACATTGCAGGCAGCTGTCAGGTAAACCCACGCTCCAGCAGTGCCTGGAGACCTAGAGAAAAATCCTCAGGTGACCACACCAGCACTACGTACCTCTGAGAAGGCAACTGAATCCATCATCTGAAATGCAATTTCCTGCAGCCCACCCGAAGTTACCCACTTCTGCCGGCGCACAGGGAGCTACATTCGGAGGTAACGCATGGACTGGCTACCGCTGGATTCCCAGGGAGATCTTGCCTGAACTCTGCTGACATCCACGGTGGTTAAATTGCCAACAGAGTCGTCAGAGGAAGAAGTAACTTACAGTAACCTCATCCCTTTTAATTCACTATTTTCCTTCAGTTACTCCTTCTTTAACTCATGCAGACTTGGTGTGAACACACATTAAAGACCTCTCTGGCTGAGCATGGTGTGTGCATGAGATGATGAGAGATGGTGGAAGGAAAAGGGGCAGGAGACAGTGCACATAGAATGAATTTGGATTAATGCCTTCTCCATAGCAAGCTTGTTCAATACTTCACCTGAAGGGTAATTTTTTTTGACCTGAGACGTTAGCATTTGAGAGTCATCTTTATTTTTATTTTGGCATGAGTGGGATGTATTTCCTCCTTCAGTTCTTGGAAGCTTTTGCTTATTGAGTAACAGAAATGAGCTTCTGGAAGAGTCTGGTAGGAAATCTCTTCCTTTCGTCCTTGTTCTTTAACCAGTCTTGCTACAGTGCACCCACCTGGGGTTTGAAAGGCAGCCGCTGGCCAAGGCAGACCAGGCTGCGGTGCTGGTGGGGAGAAATATTTGTCCACAAGTTGTCTGCTGTGTAAGTCCGTTTCAAGGGTTGATTTACTCCATATAGCATGATTGTAGTTGGACATTGGAAGAGCAATCCAAAATAGCTTTTAATTTGCGGTGACCTTGAAAGCACACAGTCTCAGGAACATTGACAATGCATTTAGAAAAAGTAGCAATAACCATGAACTCATGTTAACTAACATGTTTTCTACAGCCAGATTATTTAAGCGTATACTGAGCAAAAAAATGGCATGGGAACATTGTTAGCAAGCTCATTAGTCATCTGAATTTGCCAAGCAAAACCGTTAATGGTAAGAATTGTGTTTGATAAGAATAGTATTTGCAAAGGCGATGTTTTGAGGACTTGGAAAACGTGAGCATTCAGATGGGGTTAGTTTCACCAGCTGACTTTAAAATGCAGACAGATGATGCACTTACATCAGCTGTGCCCTTGGATCTGGCACTTGCCATATCCCTGCGTGGTTTTCACTGGATGAGCACTGCGCAGTTTTGGCATTTCTTTTGATCTCTCTTTAGTAGGTCAGCGGTGAATGAGGCACTCAACATAAATAAATAAATAAATGCTGATTTGTGCCTGTCTTTCCTTCCACTATTTGTTTTCCATCCTGTTTTTACTAACCTTATTCTATAAATTTCCCTGGGCCTGTATTGGCTGGGTGTGATAAAATTTTTGCTACTACTTCTGTCACTTCATTCTTCACTTTTACAAGTTGTCATTATTTCTGCAGAGCGCTTTCTCGCTTTCTCCTCTTTTCCTTTTAGTGGGTCTTACATGAGCTGTGCTGGGACCTCCACGTAAAGATAAAGGGACTTTCCAGAAACAATTTGTCAGGAACCTGAGACTGCAGCTCTTACAAAACACACAAAGCCAAATACCTGAGCATGGCATAACTTATTTGGTGCGGGCATATGGGAGGTCTTGTTTAAATAAATACATCCTTATTGTGAAACACCGTGTGTGTCTGGAGAGTCTTGGGGCACTCACAGCTGGCTTCCACATCTGTTGCACAGCCAAGCCCTGGAGGGGAAGGAGCTCCAGAGCAGGGGTACGTGTAGAAAGCCCCTTTACGACAAATGCAATACAGTATGATGAATACAATAAACATCAAGAAGGAAAAAAAGGACAGGCAAAGCGAACAGCATTTTATGGTTCATTTTATCCTCCTCAATGTTCTAGTTCCTTTTTATGTGCTGTAAACAAAACAGTATTGGCTTTTTTTTTTTTTTTAGAAAAATGCACCCTAATAGGTAAGTAGTAGTTCAGCCTTGAAAGTAATATGCTTAAATAATCTCCGGCATTTAATATTTGCTATATTTGCACAGGGCCAGTGTTATTAATGATAGGAGGGTGTGATCAAGCATGAAAATGGTTTTATGAGCGATATGGTGATAAGAGCTTGCATATCTAATGCCAGAATTGGGGCCCAAGACACAGGAGAAAATGGTCACTTTTATTTATTTATTTATAGTAAAACTGACTGCTTCTTTTTCAACGGCACAGGAACTGACGTCCCCCCTTTTGCTCAACCCAGACCCTGCTTTTCTTGCTTTTAAATCTGAACTCCTTCTTGTTTAATTTCTTAAACAGAAGAGCTACTTGCCCTTGCTTCTGCTACAGCAATGCAGAGGCTTTCTATGACTAATACCGCACGCTCTCGCCGCCGACGGAGGTGCAGTTCCCATTGCCAAGGTCTATTTGTCAGGGAGCAATAAAAGTGGTGTGTGCTGGCCCAGCAGCTCGCTCCGGCTCCTCGTGGCTGCCGCAATCCGCGGCGGTCCTGCGCTGCAATACACGCCTGTTCCAACTTGCATAACACAAAATGTTGGCATTACGCTCCTTATATTCCTGTGCACACAGCCTGTGTTGTTTGTTTGGGAGGTTGCAAAGGGGCTGTATAACACTGTCAGGTCTCATCCAGGCAAATTTTAGAAGTTAAGCCATAAACCTTTAAAAAAAGCAGGTTTGTAACACAATTTTCCACAGATCCCAAACTAGAGGGTAGTGGCAGATACTACTGTGAACCGCTATATATGTTTCTGTACACATACACAAATGCCTGCCATAGACATAAACCAGTTCAAAAGGCTTTTGGCATTGGCTCTTCAAATTTAGGAGTACTGAAATGCTAGAAAGAAGACAAGTGGTGAGCTGCAGAGTACAATGAAAATAAGCCTTTATTTAGGTTTCAGATTTGATAGGTAATAAATAATAGCTGGCTTGGAAAAACAGTTTGGGCTGGTTCCCTCTCCATGTCAGGGTGAGTGAAAGGTGATGCATGCTCTGCCTCATTTGTTGTGGGGATTTAATACCCACATTAGTGTAATTGGTCCGTAACGACAATTTATACCTCCTGCGGCATGGCTACGTTTGCTGTTCGGGGCTGTGGCTGTGATCACGACAAAGTGGTGCCTTGCAGAGCACCTCTGAGGGGTTTGTGCTTCCTCCCCCTGCGGACTCAGGGCGACCCCTGAGATCTGCGTGCAAAGCACGGCGGCAGGCGAAGGGTCTTCCTCTGTCTCCAGCACCTACCACAGAGTCATATTTTCCACACTGAGAAGGTAAAACGTGGTGCAAGTTTGGTTGCACATTCTGCATCCTACTTTGAGGATAACAAAGGAAGATGCAAAAATTAAAAACCTAGCATGTTAAAAATAAATACATTAAGTCTGGTTGTAAGATTGAAATTTTCAGAAGTGGGGGTTGACTTTACATATATCCCTTCTGCAGCCGGGACCTCTGCCCTGAAAATGGGAGAGGGGAGGAAAACCAGAGGGTCCTGGGTTTGTATCAGCCCTTTGCATCATGCTTGTCTCTGCTATTGCCCATTTTATGCCTGACGTCTTCTCTTCAGTGCTCAGCCTTCACAGCGGGCCAAGTGAGGATACTGTGAGCTTTGCTCTTGAAATTATCAGTGCTCAGACAGAGCTGTGAATTGTGCTAAGCTCCCTGACCTCGTGGCATTATCATAAAATAATCTTTATGCAGAATCCAGCTGCCTCAGCAGTTCCCGCAGGATGTCGTACTCGAAGCATCTGGGGTTTTAGTGTTGTTTATAATCACTTTCCCTTAAACTCTTGCAAATTTGGGTCATTTTTTGCTTCTGGTTTGAACTTGCCTGTCAGGTTTGGGCAGAGATGGGTAGCACCTGAGTTGCATTGATTGCAGATTTTTTGTCTGCCAGGTTCTGCCTGTGCTTTTGGAGGAGACGGAGGTGAAGTCTGCCTGCCAGCTGAAGCCCTTTCCTCGGTACAATTTTGGGTGCGAGCCCACGCCCCTGCCAGTTCCTGGTGGCTCCCTGCCTCGGGGAGCTCAGGGACCCCCGCAGCAGGAGCTGCCCTCAGGGACGGGGGGCACCCCAGGGCCGGCAGCCTCGGGCAACTCGGGGAGGGCGTCTGTCCCCAGGGAGAGCGGAGCACCCACGGCGAGGTCACCTTCCCTGTCCCCTCTGCCTTCACGCTGGCTTGGTGCTGCTGGTGCTGCTCGTAGGGATCATCACGGCCAAGATGTGTGGGTAAGCCGTGTGGAAAATCTGATGGATAAAAAAGAAGTGTTCTAGCTTTTTCAAAACTGGAGATAAAAAGGCATTGAGCTACCACCACTGAAGACCAGAATGCCATTTCAGAAGCCTCTGACCTCTTGAGGAGCAGGGTAAGGTACGTAACTCCTGGGTCAATTGCCAGTAGCCTCACCACCGCACCAGTGCGATGGCTTTCTTGCAGGGTATGACCTGCAGCCAAATTCACCGTGGTACATGCTGGGCTTTGCTGCCCCCACCCCTGTTCCAGCACCAGCAGCCCCAGTGAACCCCTGTCTGGGGAAGCCCTGGGAGCAGGCTCACCTCCCTGCAGCCACCCCGGCAGCTCTGGGGCACCTGTTGGGGTGCTGCGGGGCATAACCCACGGCTGGGATAACCCATGGCTGGGGAAACCCACTGTTGATCTCACTGGCGGAGCAGGAGGGGATTTGCTTTAAATGCACGGGCTGATGCACGGATTCAGGGATTTTATGTACTTTGCTGTATGTATATTGATGTCTTTAGATGTCAGTGTGGTGCCTTTCTCTTCACTTCCCACTTAGCTGTGGTTTAAAGGATCCTTTCAGAAGGAGTAACAAATGAAATTGCGCAGGAAT
>NW_009637466.1:0-23714 GCF_000690535.1 Cariama cristata | reverse complement strand
GTGTTTAGATTTTTTAGGGAAGCTTTGGAGAAGTCAGCCATCCTTGGGGCCATCACCTCACAAAAATCAGGTTTTCCCCTTTATATGCTGGGTAACTGGAATATTTATTTAAATAATCTGCATGGCCAGTACTTCAGATGGCATGATGGTCTACACCCTTCATCAGAGATTTTGGGTTATTCTTTTGCCTTAAATTTTGGTTTCTTTTTTTTTTTTTTTACTGCCACAGAGTCAAGCAATGTATATGAAAGACATATACTGGATCTGAGACATCTGTTTTGGGAATATCTAAGCAATTAACGGGGCCTTACTCTCAGGCAGCCAGGTGCATTTGTATGTGATTTATAGAATTTGTGTATACCTGATATGATTTATATTTTTTGTTTAATACAACAGTATGGTTTGTATTCCGTTGGGGCCATTCACACAGGCTGGGGCCCTGTAGCCCATTTCCCAGGTCTCTCCTCTCCGGCTGGGCGAGCTGTTTTCTGCTCTTGCTGCCCTATCCTGGCTCGGAGGATGCTCCTGCACCCCCTCAGTGCTCCTCCCTTGGGCTGCACCTCCTGGGCAGTCACTGCCGGCCGTCAGCCTTTGTCAGACCTCGAGAGGTTTTCTAGGATGGTGTGGGAAGTGTCTAATAAAAAAGCTTCCTTGTGCTTTTATGCATTACCAGTGCAAGAGTTGCCTCATGCGTTGTCTCAGGCAGCCTCCGAGGGTTTCAGGGAAGCCTGCTGCCTTCCCTCCTGCTGCTGGTGCCCAAGCCAGCCCACCGCCCCCGGGGCTGGTCCTGCTGCTGGTTTTGGGGACCTTCAGGCAATACACCCTGGGCAATCTGTCCTACATCCCACACTCAAAACGCTCACCCACAGTTTCACATCTAACTTATGTCAGGCTGGTCACAACCATGGTGAGACCGTGTATTCGGTGAAATGACGACAGTTTGTGCTGGATGACCTGGGCAGCAGTGCACTGTGATGCTCTGCAAGTCCAAATGATTTTACACAAAGGTCTGGAGTGAAATTCTGATCTTAACTGCACTAATGCAACTAATTGTACTCCTAATTATTCTTGCAATTTCTGCTGCTGCTAGTTGAAAAGTCCCAAGCAGAAATTGGTCTCTATTGTCTTAGCTAATGTATGACTTAATCCTTATTTTGGGGAACTTACAGGCTAAACCCATACTTTGTGTCTTGATTTTTTTTAAATACAGCGATGTCGGCCCCGTTTATGAAATTATAAATTTTATGATGTGTTGTCCTGCCCAGCCTTCATGGTCTCCCACTGCTGTCAGTGGACCTTCTTATGATGGCTCTTTGATGATTTATTCAAGTTGCACATGATAAACAAGACATCTGCTATGAGTACAGTATGGCTAACGCTCCAGAAGGCTCCAGCCTTCCTATTTTTTCACTCATCATGCATAAATTGGAGAATGAAGGGCATCCAGATTTTATTTTTCTGTTTCCACATTTTGAAGAAATGAAAGCTGACGGTTGTGTTTTCCGTGGTGACACCAAGACATGGACTCCACTGCAGAAATCAGTGCTGCTGCTGCTGCAATACTGCTCAGTACCGGGGCTGTCCTTGCACACAGAGCATTGCTTCTCATTTTCTGGTAGTTTATTATACAGTAGGGCCTCTTCAGCACGCATCACCTCCTTCTCTGGCAATATTTTGAAATCTTTGCCTTCTGACCAGTCCATGATCACTTCCAAGATTCCTGGGCTACTGGGGTTTCCTATTTGAGCCCGTTGTGTGATCGGTGCGACCCACTTACTCTGTGTAGCATCAGTTGCATGATGCGTAAAGGAGACTCTCCCTTTGAAACACCCAGCCCAGCACCAGCAGTCGGGCTGCCAGGAGGAGCTGTGCTTCAGTACCAACCCCTTCCAAAGCAGCTCCAACACCTTCATAAGCTGCCAGTATCTCTTTTTCAGTAGGAATATAGCAGGCCTTGGATTCTCTGTATCCCCGACTCCAAAACTCAAGTCTTCCCGGGTGCTTTCTACGAGAAACTCCAGGCAGGGCCATTCTCCCCAGCTGTGGTGTAGAGCAAATTTTTTACATCTTGCACTGCCTGGACTAGCCCAAGGGCTACTGCATGAACTATCTCCTGTTTAATTTAGTCAAAGGCTTGTTGTTGCTCAGGGCGCTATTAGAAATCGTTCTTCTCGGTCATTGGTAGAGAGGGCTTACAATTAGACTATGATTTGGAGTGTACGTTCTCCAAAACCCCACAGCACCCAAGAAAGTCTGTGTTTCCTTTCTGCTAGTTGGTAGAGACATAGCTGTTATTTTGTTGAGCGCATCCACTGGGATGTGATGATGCCCATCTAACCATTTTATTCCTAAAAATTGGATCTCCTATGCAGACCCTTTAATCTTACTTTGTTTTATGGCAAAACCAGCTTTCAGAAGATTTGGACTATTTTCTTCCCTTTCTCAAAAATACTCTTCTGCTGTATTGCCCCAAACAATGATGTCATCAATGTATTGCACGTGTTCCAGAGCTTCACTGTGTTCCACTGTGGTCTGGAATGGCAAACGGTAGGGCTGTATTTCCACCCGTGGGGCAGTGGATTCCAGGTGTACTGGACACCCCTCACACATGAAAGCGAACTGTGGCCAGCACTCTGCTGCCAAAGGGGTTGATAAAAATGCATTAGTGATGTCAGTTGTGGTGTACCATTTGGCTGCCTTTGACTCTTGAGGTTCTAGCATGTCCGATATGGCAGCACTCAGCAGCAGTGTGATGTCGTTCAGGCCATGATAGCCTACTGTTGGTCTCTCCATCAGGCTTTCGCACTGGCCATATGGGGCTGTTAAGGGGTGAGTGAGTCCTGCTGACCACCCCTTGGCTGTCCAGTTGAATCAGCTCATGGATGGGAATCATGGGGTCTCAGTTGGTGCAGTATTGACGCCGGTGCACTGTTGTGGTGATCGGCACCCATTGCTCTTTGACTCTCAGCAACCCCACAACAGAACAGTCCTCTGGGCAAGGCAGACAGCTGCTTAATTTCCTTCATCTCCAAGGCTGTTATACCGAAAGCCCACTGGTACCCTCTTGGCTCCTTGAAATACCCTCTCCTGAGACAGTCTATGCCAAGGATGCAAGGAGCCTCTGGACCAGTCGTGGTGGGGTGTTTTTGCCGCTCGTTCCTAGTCAGGCTTATTTCAGCCTCCAGTACACTTGGCTGTTGGGATCCCCCTGTCACCCCAGAAATACAGATGGGTTCTGCCCCTTTACAGCTTGATGGCATTAGGGTACGCTGTCCACCGGTGTCTATGAGAGCCTTATACTCCTCCGGCTGGAGGCAGGGCCCCTCTAGTAGGATTCTCCACTCACTTCTTGGAAATATGAATCAGAAGTCCCTTTATTAAGAACAGAAGTAAGATCAGCCCTTCCACTCTGCCTGGGGAACTGCCCCCTGGAAACCGGAGCCACAATTTTCCCAGAAGAACTCCCTTTTGTGATTGTTTTTCCTTGTAACTCATGTATCCGTGCCTCCAGGGTCGAGGCAGATTTTCCATCCCACTTCCTCATGTCCTCTCTGTGGTGCTGCAAGTAAAACCATAGGGTAGTCCGTGGTGTGTACCTTCTATATCTTCTCTCTGGAGCAGAGGAATACTTACTCCTAATAGCTGAGATACTAGTCTGTACAGGCGGGGGGTAGAACCTATCCTCTTTGAATTGCTGGAACTCCCAGGACAGTTTCTCCATAGCCGAGACACAGGCCCATAGGGAGGGGCAAAGACTTTCTTTGTACTGCTGTCCAGCCAACTCATCCACCATTTGTCCCTCTCCGTCTTTCCAGGTCATTACTGCCAATGAGTTGGCATATGACAATGGTGCCCTCCGTACAAACTTCAGCCACAAGGGTCGTGTACACTTGACTTCATCTGGATCTTTGAATACCTGCTCGCCCAGGTCATCATAAACCACGTCCAGCGTGGCAATCCCCTCAGGTACTGGATACCCCTCTCCATGGTGGTCCACTTGCCTAGGTGATATACAGCACCTTCCTTGAAGGGATGCCTTTCCTTCACGCCTGACAGGAGTTGCCTCCAGAGGCTGAGGGCTCGCGCCCCTTTCCCAATCACTTTGTCAGTGCCCACTTCCCTCGAAAGTGACTCCAGCTGCTTGGCTTTCTACCCTCCAATTCCAGGCTACTGGATCCGTCATCCCAGCATCGGAGCAGCCAGGTGACAACGTGCTTGCCTGGACGATGGCTGAAATCTTTTCGCATATCTCACAGCTCACTCAGGGATAGAGATCGAGCAGTTACCTCTTTGTTTGAGTTCTGCCTCTTCCTCCTCGGCTCATGATGACCCTGCTTTGGAGTAGCCTGCCTTATCCACTTCTTCTTCCTTACCCTTCCCAGTAGGAGTTTCTTCCCTTACTAAACAAGCTGACTTTCACATCCAGTATTTCTTCTTGTGTGTAGAGGTGCCCGATACTGGCACGGGTCGGTTCTCTGGTTCAGCCGCAGTGCCTGTCACTTTGTCGTCAGGTCCGGAGACCCTCTCTTCCCCTTGAGGGTACTGAGCAGTGCTGAACAGGGCTGGGCAGGCATGGGCCAGGCCCTAGCACGTTGCAGTGATTTGTGTCTCTCTGGAACTGCCAGAGTGACAGCATGCTTTTTCCAAATATTTCACTAATTATTCAGGGTTCTGCACTTGTTCAGGGGTGAAGTTCCAAAACATTGGAGGTGCCCACCATCCTAGGCACTTGCCCATGCTGTCCCACTCCCTCTGCCACTCGTAACCATCCAGCCTTGGGGCAGACCTCTGGGTGGTGTTCTTAAATAGTTGTTCAATCTTAAACAAGACCTGAAACACATTCAGGAGACATAGCGATAAGAACACGCTGATTTGAACATCCCAAGATATTAAAAATTCTCAAGAGCTATTGTAATTAGCCTGGAGAAGAAGGGGAAGGGGAAGGAGTGGGGGAAAGTGTCCCTGCCTTGTCTCCACCGTAGGTTGGCTCTCCAAGGAGAAAAGTTAGAGAGTGTAATTATTAATAGTTTCCAAGAGACGTTTCCTGAAGTACAGAGGTGACGGCAATGCTGAGTACAAATACCAGATTAGTCTCATGACCAGCAGTTTTATCATATCATAAGCCAGTGTTACACAGTATGGCAAAATGATAACCTTAATCCAGCCCCCAGAGATGATAAACACCACAACAGGGAACATATACGGCAAGCAAGGTGTTAGACAATGCGGCTCTGAGAAACAGCGCAGCAACTCTGGGATCAAATAAATCAACATTGTGACCAGAGACTATTAAACTAATATAATGAATGCTTATAACAAATTACTTTTAACACACTCTGGTCAGATCTGTTATCTCAACCCTTTATGCCCCACATTGGGTGCCAAAAAGGATGGTTGTGGTTTAACCCCAGCCAGCAGCTAGGTACCATGCAGCCGCTTGCTCGCTGCCTCCCCGGTAGGCTGGGGGAGAGAATTGGAAAAAAGGTAAAACTCATACGTTGAGATAAAGACAGTTTAATAGGACAGAAATGGAAGGCAAAATAACAATAATGATAAAAGAATATGCAAAACAAGCGATGCACAATGCAATTGCTCACCACCTGCTGACTGATGCCCTGCCTATCCCCAAGCAGGAATTGGCGGCTCCCTGCCAAGTCTCCCCAGTTTTATTGTTCAGCATGACATCATATGGTATGGAATATCCCTTTGGTCATCGGGGTCAGCCGTCCCGCTGTGTCCCAATCCAACTTCTCGTGCCCCCCAGCTTCCTCGCAGGGAGGGCATGAAAAGCTGAAAAGTCCTTGACTTGGGATAAACACTGCTTAGTAACAGTTAAAACATCAGGGTGTTATCAACATTATTCTCATCCTAAATCCAAACCACAGCACACACACACGTGCACAGGCAGACACACGCACACGCAGACAGGCGCAGTGTGAGGGACCGCCGGACCTGCTCAGCCCACCCTCTTTGAGACCGCTCCACACCATTTAAGAGCTGAGAAATTGCGAGCGTATCGAACGCTGAATTTTCACAGCACAAAGTTAGCAGAGATGCTTCTGTAACCGATAAAGTGGGAAACTTCACAGTGTTGAATGGTCCTCAGATTCACACTTCCACATGTGCCATAGTCTGGTGTTAATGTACTTCGAGCAGTAACATAAAACATGTAAGAGAACTGGCTGGGCAAAGAAAACTGCTGTTTTTTCCCGTGCTGTCCACACTGTTTTCTTGCCTTGGGGGTTCTCACCTCGCCGGCAGTGATGGAGAGCTTTGTCACAACAGAGAGTGCAAGAGCTACCAGCACCCTGCCCTGGCACCACCGAGTTCATTACCTGCAGAAAAGCCAGGCGTGTTTGGGCCCCGCGTTTCGTACACTTTCCTTCCATTGGCAAAGTTTGTCTGTGATTTTGGCATTTCCCCTTGTTAAACGGGGCAAGAGGAAAAACCCCGTAAGGATTTTTTTGGACTGTGAGCCTTGCAGAGCCTTCAGCCTGAGCTGGATGTGTCCCCTAACATATTTCTGATAACTCTGGGTAAACTCCGTATGGGAACTTTGGAAATTTGCTTTATTGGGGGCGAAAGTGGAGCACAGGCAGGCAAAAAAGGCAATGTGCAATCTTCCATAATGAAACACAACGTCGCAAATCCTGTAAATGGAAAATGTGTCAAATCTTTCCATGAAAAACGAAAATGCAGACAAGAAAAGGGTGTAACCAGGTTATACAAGAAGAATATTCTAAGTGAAGGAACTGAAAAGTTTCTAATAGGCATGGGGATGTAAATACATGTACATGTAAATCTTCATGTAAATATTATGATTTCAACATAATTTTGACATGGTGAGGAAATTGTAGACATAGAAGCCTTGAAAAAATTAGAATAAAGGATGACTTTTATCCAAAAATATCTCTGCAGGTAGAGAAGAGAAAGAGACACAATAATACAGGAGAGTATGAGACATATATAGAAATGGAAATGGAAAGACAAATAGAGAGATAAACTCATTTTAGTAATAGCTTGAAGTTGTTTCGGATCACCCTGCAAACCCAGGCAGGGAAATTGCCACTTGGTCCACAGGTGAGTTACAAAAGGAGCGATTTCCCCCGTGTCTAGGAGCCCACCTCGCAGAGCCGACGGTGCAGGATCATACCCCCAACGAGGTGTGCCCCCACAACTGGCCACCTCTCCCGACCGTCAGGAAAGTTTTCAATGTCACTGAGTGCTTTTTTTGAAATGAAATCCATTGTGAGGAGTAGGATAACACAACACCTTATGCAGTGAAGAATTTGCCTTCAGAAAAGGCTGATCATATACTCGGCTGTAATCTGGGTGCTACATCCAATCGCTGGGCAGCTCTCCCCCCGGCAGCTCTCTCTGTCCCTGGGAAGGAGCACTCCCGGTTTTCCTGCAAGCCGAAGTACGGCAGCAAGCAGCGGGGAAGGACTGACGGGGGCTGTCGGAGCAAAACCCGTGAGCAGGTGCTCATGGCGGCCGGTCCCGATGCTTTGGCCGGGAGCCCCGGCTCGTCACCCCGGCGGTGCCAGGACGGTGTGGGGACAACCTCTGCGCGGTGGCAGGGCAGCACTCGGCACCGTGCCTGCGGGTCCGGGCTCTTTTTGGTTTTCTTGCGCACATACAATGCACACAAGTTTCTGCTGAGGATGGGGCTTCTGCTCCTGCAGCAGCACCATAAGCATCGAATATTTTAAGTAAAGATCACTAAAAGAAATCCAGCCAAGTATCTTTTTTTTTTTTTTTTTTAATAAAAAAGCCAACTTTTTTTCAAACTGACTGAAAAATTGTGTAACACCTTTTAAAGGAAAATGTTCCGAGACAGGAATGAAATCTAAACACAGGCTTTCTAAAAGCACTGCACATTTCCCAGCATTTTTCTTTTGCTTTTTGTGACACACGGTGACACCAGAACTTGCCAAAAACCTTCCGGGGACTCACACAGCTTTCCTTCAGCCTGCCGAGGACCTGGGAATAAACCAGGGACAAGTCAAGTTTGTGGTGTGGGGGCCCGAGGTTTTCCATATGGGAACCAGACCTTTCTAACCAGGAGCAACATCCAGTCCGGACAACCTTGGTGGCATTTCCAGGGAAAGGAGGTGGCATTTAAAAATATTTATGGGTAATATGTTGAAAACAGAGTAAGTATTTTAAAAAGCATGGACTAATATACTAGGATTGAATAACTGTGAGAAGCAAAGCAGATCCAGTAGAAATGAAAAATGGGATAAACTAAACTTAAAGCTGACTTGAAAGTCATGAAATATCAGTGTCCTCTTTAAGATCTAGCTTAAAGTAGATGTATTTGAAAAAATTTTAAAGTTACCTTAAAAGCAGCACTTGATAAAGGAAATATGTAGAAAACATCATTTAGTTTCATCTGATATTCATGCTAAGGTTCTAAGGGAGTCAGTAAATTAAATTTCTGAACCTCATGATTGCAAATTTTGAAACTTTTAGCAAAAAGTGTTGGACCCAGCAATGTAGAAGAAAATAAATGTAGAACTAACATTTTCAGAGGCAAAGACGACTGATCCCAAGCGGGGGAGAACAGGTTTCACTCTCGGGAGACCACCGTGGCTCCTGGGCTGCCGACAGCGTGGCTGTGGCTCGAGCATCCTCCGGTAGAGCAAAGCCTTCGGGAAAGAGCCCAGCCGGACTTGGGGGCAGCTGCTAAACCCACGCTGCTGGGAACACTGGGGAGAGGCTGGTCCTGGCGGCCGCCCGGGCAGCAGTCCTGGGAGCCTGTTCACACTGGGGTGTCCTGGGAAAATAAATATTTATGAGGAAAAGCCACAAATTGCCAAGTTACCCTGCAAATTATCAGAGAATTGGAATATACTGTGGAGGGGAAAGGTATTTTCTGAAAAGACCTTTCAAGCACAATGCCTCATTCTCTGCAACATTCATCTTCAAAAACTAAGAATGGGGAAGGATTAATGGTCCAGGAGCCTGAGAATTCACACTTCCTGGAACAAAGAACAAAGATGTTAAGACTGTCTTCGAATGTCCCTGTTTTCTACAAAGGAATATAATTTTGCTTCTGTCATCATTTCAAGAAATACTTTCTCCACAATGATTTCTTTTCCAAAGTCAAAGAGTTGAAATCTTGCAAAAAGACAGGAAGAAAAAACCTTGGTTTTTGTGGAAAAAAATAAAAAAAAAGAAAAAAAAACCCCAGCAACACAGGCTCTTATTTTGCTGGCAGAGGCAGAACTTATTTGAAACAAGAAGAAAGAAGGAGAAAGCGAACACATTTCAATTAAAAAAACATTATTAGTTCACAAAGGAAGAGATAAAAATGGATTTGCTCTTCAGGACAGCGATGGGGCTGCCTGCAGTGAGCGTGTGAGTGGCGTGTTTGTCGTGGGGGGGCCGGAGGGGCCGGAGGGGAGCGGTGCCTGCTGCCCGGCCAGGACGCTACTGGCTCGGCAGCGGGGATGCTCCAGGCTGTGTCCCGGCCCTTTCCAAGCATCCCTCTCTGCTCAGCCGGGCTCTCCGCAGATGTGACCGCTGCCCCAGCCTGGAGGACATGGCTGTGCAACCCCTGAGTGGCTGCAAACTGGGGAAGGGAAATAACACAAGGAACCTGGAATGCCCTTATTTTCTTTATTTTCTTGGTAATTACTGCAGCATCTGTGGCACGGACCCTGTCGCCAACATGCTATTTGGACTGGAAATAAAATGGTTGGTTTGTCTGCACTTGGAGTTTGTTTCCAAATGCCTTTTACCCAGCAGTGGCCAGAGGGCGGGAGAAGAGCCGTGGTGTTTCCCAGGCTGCCGTGGGGAGGACACCGAGGGGTGGCCTTGGCAGCCCCACTGCCACCGCTCTGGCCGAGCCCTGTGGTGGGGCAGAGGCAGAGAGTTTCTCTGCAATACGTGCCCGACGTAGACAAACGTACGAGCTTTTAATCCGTGTGGCTTTGACGTGTGGACAAAACAAGGTCTCGCTGTCAGGCAGAACCACTGTTGATCACTCAGTGTTCAGGTAGCGTGTTGTGCAGAATTATGGGGACCAAAGGGAAATTCAGACGAAACACCAGGAGTCATGTAAGGAAATTAATCAAAATCCTACTTACCGCTCACGCTAATAGCAAACAAAATGTAAGGAAGATGCTCTGGCAGCATCATGCACTTGATGGTCACCAGAGATCTCACTTTCGTGAATATCCCTTGATTTCCAGGCACAAGTTGTGGGCATATAAATAAGTAATAATATCTCATCTGGAAAAAGACACTTAGGAAACAGCATTTCTCAAGCTGTAACATTGTTATGCAGAAGAAAAACATTTTGAGGGTAACAGCCTGACAAGTAAAATGCTCCTATCTGTCCTGGGCAGGCCGATGAACTCCATGGCTTTTAAACTTCATTTATTATGAATGAAAAAATGAGGCTGAATGTTCTGAAACAGTAAGGTACCACTGAACGTAATGAGCACCGGAGCGTCTAACAGGTGGTGACCTGCTCAACTACCGAGCTGTCATTGTTTAGACTCTTGCCATACAAGAGCCACCATGTTAATTCATCATTTTGGACAACGGTACTTTCAGGAATGACACCATTACAGTGTCATACAACACTAATTAGCTGTCACTGTCACATTACTCTTAGAGTTGTCATCTCATGGAGGTGGCACATCCAGGAGGATGTGAAGTGTCAGCAGTCAGTGCATCCTTATTCTCAGGAAGGTGTGGGTTGGTGCTGGTGTGTGGAAGCACCTGAGAAGGCACCAGCTCAAGAGGAACACCTTGTTTCTTCTCTTTTACCATTGAAAAGTTTGGCTGTGCTGGAGGAGAGATGAGAAGCTGGGCGACTTGCTCTTTTTGGTTGCCTTCCTCCCCAGTATGCCTCCTCCTTCACAGGACAGCATGTAGGGTCCTTTGATCCTGCTACGAGTTGCGGGTCCAAACGACATGGGTGCTCCGTGGACCGCTGCATCTGGATAACGAATGAGTAATGGGTGGCTACTGCCCGGCCCGAGCAGTGCGACACGGCGTTGGTGGCATCCTCCTCGTTTGTCTGCAGAGGGTTTCTGGGGAAGAGAGACAGAAACTGTGGCTTTTGGTCTAATAAACACAATTTTAGTTCCCCTTTCCCTGTCCTTTACCAACGCGAAGTCTTCTGGCTTTTTACCCAAACAATATTTTAACGAGAGTTCTGCATATTTCCCCAGAGCAGAAATGTCAAAGCTCAAAGTAAGTATGAAATGTGTAGTCAGAGTTGAATGTTTATAATCCAGGCTGTGAACTTCTCAAATCCCACAAATTAAGCAGACACAATGCTGGCCAGTGCTTGAATAAGCAGTCGCCAGGAAGGCAGCGAGAAGGCTGACCTGAAGACTGTATGTTATTTGACCAAGAGTTCCCACTGCCGTGTGTAGTTCTTGCAGGCACCGGCTTTCCAATGACAAGTAAAAAGTTCCTCCCTTCCTGTCTCATATAACTGACCTGGCAGATTAATTTTAATGCTCTTCCTGAAAAATTATTGATGGGTTTTGTTCAACTTTTAGAAATGGCAATGCTCTTTAGGGCAAGAAAAGTGGAACTGGCTCCTGTCTAGACGATAAACAGGACTTTTTGTCTACTGTCCCAGTACTTGTGTATAAATTAATCATTAGCCTGCGGTGGTGGAAATGTTCTCATTTGCTTGGCAGCGGGGGGGTTCAACCCTGGCTTCATGAATTCTTTATCGCTAAAACTTATAGATCATGTAAATTAACTACTAGTGCCTGCAGCTTATAAACGAGAATCGTGCATGTATTTCATGGCCAGTTCTTACACCTTTGAGAGTCAGTCGTCAACAACCAGGTGAGAAAACTAAGACACTTTCTGAGATTTCAGTTTGGATCACTTGTTCTTCCTGAAGCCTCTCAAGAATTTCCTCCAGCTGTGACCTATTCAGACTCTTTGCTGTAGTTGCTCCATAGGACCGGGCAGTTCTGAGTGTTGGGATGGCCAGACAGGCAACAGGGAAGGTCCCATGTTGGGCTGGGACATTGGATGGAGCTCAGGCATGAACAAGGACCCCATCCTGGGCCGAAGTGGACTCCTGGGCCCTGGATGGCGGAGTCAGGGGGGTGGATTGAGGCCATTATGGCCTATTTGTTGTGCTCTCAGGGCCCTGAGAGTTTGGGGTACAGAGTGGGGTGACACATCACAGCATCCCAGACTGGTTGAGGTTGGCGGCGACCTCTGGAGATCACCTAGTCCAGTTGGACTCTGGGTGCAGACCAGGAGTGGCACACACACATGGTTCCCCCATCAGACCCCGGTGCAGGCAGGTGCTCGGGGTTCAGAGGATCCGGGGAGACCAGCAGGCACTGCTCCTGTTGCCCCGCACCTGGAGCCAGGGACGATGGCTCCATCCTCATCCTCATGGCCTCCCACGGGTCCTTCTCCTGCAGGTCTGTGGCAGGAGACTGCTCAGACCCACAGGGATGGTGAAGGCTCCTGTTTGTGCTTCATTCTCGTGCTTTCCACCGGTAATAGCTGGTCCCTGAGCTGCTTGGAGAGTTGACCGTTCATACAGAAGAGCTCCAACAGCAAGTTATAAATAATTGCTTCACTGAAATATGGCATGTAACATGCTGTACGCAGTTGCAGTATCAGGCCCATACATCATTAGAAAGTCGAAGACACCTATGGATCCTGATGAGCAAAAATTTTAAATAGTGAAGCCCATGGGAAGTGGCAAGACTGCCCTAGATTTGGCTCCCTTCTTGAGGAGGATGCACAGGTGCCTGCTGTGAACATTGTAGGTCTCAATGAAATTAATAAGTCATCTGTTCAGGTCAGTACCTGACGGAGACACAGCACGCTGTGTGTCCAAGTGTGAGGCTGTTGCTGGTTTTGGAGTAGCATTCGGCTTCATGACGTCTTGGGGTGTTTGTTGATGCAGAGAGATAACTGCCTGCTTGCTTGCTGCTAACCCAGTGCTCCTTCAGACCCACCTTTTACCCTCTTGTGCGCCTTAGCGTGTGCTCTGTGTACGGTGTTTTAATCCAGCTGAGGGATTCATCATTTATCATTTGTCACTAACATTAGCTTTAACGTCTTGGTCTTTACCTATCCCTTTCTTTCTTACATCGCAGATTACAAGTATTGTTGTATAAATCCCGGCAGAATGTGCGTATAACTTCTTTACAACATACCATCAGGCACTAAAAAATAGAGACTTGATCACATTCTCCTGCACCCTCGACTTGAGTTTGGGAGTACCGTTCTCCCTCCTGTTTTGCAGTGGTTCCTTTTAGACTATCCTCAGTCACTTTGGGGCTCATTTCCCCTCTTTTTGTGATAAGCCTCGTCTCTCTTTTCATCCGGTGAAGCAGGAGAGAGGTTCTCTTCCACCCAAACCTGATTTCAGTGGTAGCAATTTCTCATCTCCTTCTCCCACTGAGGTTCTGAAGAAGTTAGAACAACCCAGGAGGTCTTGCTCAGCCAGGCTGGGAACAGGAGCGCATCACCCACGTCCCCCTCGGAGAGCCTCCCTCCTGTCTGCTGCCCCGAAATCACTGGTACCCCCGCTCTGTGTGTGGGCAAGGTGTTCCTTCTCCCACAAACCATTCTGTCACCACTGGCACCGTGCTTATGGAGCACGTATTTACCAGAGCGGAGTGCTGATGACAGGGAAAACTGCAGACGGGTCACCATCTTTAGATATGCTAATAACAAACGTTTACTTAATTACTGCTAGAAAAGCTGCTCTTTGTACACATAGTCAAATACAAACCGGGCATAGTAGTTCTGTATTTTGTCAGCCCACAGGCTGCAGCTTGCCTTCTTTTTTGCAGCTGTTGACCTCTGTGTTGTAAAGTGAGTCGCACACTGCTGATTTATTTATTTTACTGCCATAATCTGGCCAGATTCTCACTGATTGCCATTGACCTTGTTGATGGCAATGGAAGAAAACACAGGTACAAACCACCAAGATGCATTTTGCCTGTGCACCATCCTAGTCTAGCATCAGTTACATTAGTTGCTTTAAAGGTGGATTTGAGGAAAAGCACAGTGTGACTTTTTTTGCATCATCAGACATTTTGCCGTCTTCTCAAAACCTCATCTCCATGTTGCAACTCACCATGTTTGGATTCAGCTCCCAGCTCTGTAGTAGGAGGACAGCTTCTAGGACACGGGTAATAATCTCCTTCCTTTTCTCTCTTGCTTATTGTAGGATTTTTTTTAAACGCCAACTCAAACTCCCTCTTCGTACATGTATTTTCTATAGAATAAGCCTTGTGGAGGTAGCATCTTCAAGTATTTCATTTAATGACTGGAGCACTGAGGCAGCTATGTGGATAATTTATTTGATTTCAAAATGCTGCCACATTTATACATTCAAAACTTTAAAGAAAATTAAACTCATTAAAAAAACCCACATAAATTGTTTTTGCAACAAAGCAATTTAGAAATCTTGCCTCTCCAGCACGGTGGGCAACATTATAAATAAAATAAAGCCCAAATTACCTTTTGCTGAAAACAAAGTAAGAGCTATCTCTTGTGACTTAATAAGAAATGTTTTTAGAATTAATACAAAGATTTAGCAGCTTCCTTCTATGTGTGTTGCTAAGCATTTTGCTGAAATTGCCTCAGAAAAAAAGCAAACAATTCAAAAGGATAACATCTATGAGAGGGTTTGCTGCCCCCGCCCCTCGACTAAATTACTCTGCTTTACAGGACGCAGAAAGGAGTTATCTCTTGTGACTTAATAAGAAATGTTTTTAGAATTAATACAAAGATTTAGCAGCTTCCTTCTATGTGTGTTGCTAAGCATTTTGCTGAAATTGCCTCAGAAAAAAAGCAAACAATTCAAAAGGATAACATCTATGAGAGGGTTTGCTGCCCCCGCCCCTCGACTAAATTACTCTGCTTTACAGGACGCAGAAAGGAGTCAAGGATTTTATTTTATTTTTTTTTTTTCATGGTTTGATAGGGTTTTGTTTTGTTTTATTTTCATTGTCTTAGCTTCAAACTACTCCTTAAAACCCCCACGTTTCTATGGGAACAAAGGAATAATACTGAATCAATGGACTGCAAAATATGGGCCCTGTCCTATAAATCCCGAGGTGCAGGTTTTATTCACACCGATAGTCCCTTCGAACACTGAAATTACTCCCATAGATAAGAACTTTTAGGACTGGCCCCGACACAAGAGAATGACACCATGGCTTTGCATGCCTTTGCCTGATGGACAGTGGATGTTTCTGTGATACTTGTGCACGGGAGAGGGAGGAGATGCCCAGGGGGGCACAGGATCAAGACGGATGAAGGGGCAGGGACGGGTGGGATGCTGGTACCCAGGGAGCGCTGCCAACCTGCTGTCCCCTGCCCCGCTGCCTCAGCGGGGTGTGATGGCAGCCGAGGGGGCTCCGCCACGGGTGCACCCGGGGATGGGTCATTCGCATTCCCTCTCTCGTCCTGGGGCTGAGTGCCATGGAGGGCCAGGGCATCACTGCCCAGCGTGGTGGCACCATTAGAGCATCTCCTTGGGCTCTAACAGCAAAGTCAGAGTGGTCTCTCCCAGGATATTGAACATATAATTTATAAACCACAGGTATGCAGAGGAAATATGGATCTACTGAGATTTTTCTATTGGATCAAGCTGTTCCTGCGCACCCTGGGAAGAACCTGGCAAAGAACTCCTCTCATCTCACTTCCATCACTGGAAGTGTTCAAGGCCAGGTTGGGTGGGGCTTTGAGCAACCTGGACTGGTGGGAAGTGTCCCTGCCATGGCAGGGGGTTGGAGCGAGATGAGCTTTATGGTCCCTTCCAACCCAAACCATTCTGTGATTCTATGATTCATCTTGGCAGGGACTCTGATGCTCCAGAAAGAGCTGAAAAAGGGTGTAACACATTCAGTTCCTCTCATATCTCCACCGCCAGCCCTGCCACGCATGCTGTCCATCCACCTTGTTGGGCTGCCATCGCTCCGGTCGAGGGGACGGTGCACAGTCGGGCATGCCATCGCAGAGCGGGCTGGACGCTCCGTGAGCAGACCAGCGTTGCAGTCCTGATCCACACAGAAAAGCCCTTCATTTGGCCCTGTAGGTCAAGAAAAATAACTCCACACGAAAGGACAGGCAGCCGTGCAGCCTGGGCGCTGCAAGCCTTTGGAAGCTGGCCAGTCCCGTAGGGTCCCTCCTGAGCCTACTTAATTGCATGAAATAAGATGAAAAGACAGACTAATGAGAAACCCCATCTGCCAGCCAGCTAAAATTGAGGCTGCCTTCTTTAGAAAAGTATTCTCAGATATCTGTATCCTTATAATATCTCTTGATATGGCCGAGCAGGTTTCAGACATGTTAGCGGCGCCTGTCTCAGGTCTGATTTTTTCCTTAGTTTTGCTAGTTTGCCCCTGAACAGCAGGGTAAGCGGAAAACAATTGGCCAAAGGATTCTCTTTCAGCATGAACTTATTTAAGAGAGCATCAGCTAATAAACACTGCAGTCCAACCTGCTTATTATTACATTATATTATGTGATTCAGTGATTCATGGTATCAGATTGGTTACGGATGCGATATAGCAGGTGGTTTCATGGCACTTTTGAACTTCCTAGAAGAAACTAGGACAGAAATGCAAAAGAAGAAAATTCTCAGAACAACCCTAAGGGTTATATAGGGAAAGGTCTTTTATTTTACTCTGTCTGCCCTATGCTCCCATGCAACTTCTGTGCCCCTAAGTTGCTTATTTGTTTAGAATTTACTGTACTAATGACTCTACTGGTGTTCAAGGAGAGCTATTTCTTGCCGCAAAGGCTTGACAACCAAACGCCAATATCCTGAAGGCTTCAGTGTGAGGATGGAGTCCGGCAGCAGCTGATCGGTGTGCAAACTGCGGCCCTCTCCGAATGCATACACCAACAGGAACAGCAGCAAACGGCTGCGTAGGGACATAGGGACCCGGGTTATCGTTTGCAAGAAGGATGCCACATACTAGGCTAAAGCCTGACGTGTGCCTAGGCTTGCCACCTATGTAGCTGGAGTAGTAGTTGGAGCTGGAGCTGTAGTTGGAGTCATTATTGTGCGTGCATCATTTGTCTTTCTATTAAAGACAAACCCAGCTGATGAATAGAGTGGCATCTTAATTTTCCTTTAACCGTCTGTTGTCGGAAATTGGGAATCACTTCAGCAAGTTGGCAAAAGTTATGGCAAAGTTGAATTATGGGTGAGAAAGGAGAATCTATAAAACCTTAGAAACAAATAATTATCAAACAACTCGTAGTACTTGAAGATCACACAAGTACAAATTCTTAAAGCAAATTGCACACATCTTTGGAAAACATGTATTGATTTTCACCATGCCAATTGAGAAATAAATGTCTAATAACTTTTTCATGGATTAAAACTGAGGGAAAATGTATTTTTTCTCTCTCCACAACCTATTGTTCAAACGTAGTATAAGTTAATCAATCTTGTCATAATAGCTTTCAGGATGACTGCTTTATTGAAATTCATCTTTCTTTATTTTTCCATACAACAATGCAAAAAGAGCCAGGTATGCCAAGAATAAAATTACACTGATCCATTTTTAAATTGTAATTATTTTAGGGCCGGAGTTTTGGAGGCTTTGGTGGTTCTCTTTAAGAATACAAACTTTCTGCAAACTGAAAAGGTCTCTTTGAAAGTGATTAAGCCCAATTACTAACTGCAGACCTTACATCAAAGGTTTTATCAGCTCTGGTGAATGACTGAAGTGATGAATGAGTGTGTATGAGTGAACAGCATATCTGCCTGCCCAAGCAGTCTGAATTTCCCTTAAACATCTGATTTCACTTTGTCTCCAAGCAGGATCAGAAGCAGGGAGGGACTTTAAGTCAGGGTGGACTGCTGAGTTCCCAGATTTTTCCTGGGCTAATGCATTTCTTCCCTTCCCTTCCCTTTGCCCCAGGATGGACTCATGCAAATGAAGCCCCCGGTGCTAATGAAAGGAATTCACCTTGCAGGAGGAGTTGTGCACAGGGAAGGGAGAAGACTTGACCCTCGCTGCTGCAGGTGGAGAGAAATGCTGAAAAAAAAGAAAACCCACTTAAAAATTAAAGCTGAGATTGAAGTGAAGAATACTGGTACAGCTGAAAGAGCCTGCATGATATGATAAGAGCATGTTTTTAAGGAGTTCTCATTTTTGTGAAAATTAGTTTTGGATCCTCATCAGTGTATTCAGGAGAAAAATATTACTCTAATGTCTATAGAAGAGAGATAAAAAGGAGATCTACTGAAGGAGAAATAATGAATTTACACTTTTAACATTCATTCTGAGGTGCAGAAGATACATTACTCTACATTATGCCTATATTAGACTTAAATAAATTTCATTATGAAAACAAGATTAGAGGAGAGCAGTGCAATTTGAAAACATACAGTGCTTATATGATTGCTTAAAATAAAGAGATTTCAGGGTGGTAATACGTGGCTATACTTCTGGATAACTGTATATAAAATATAGATTAAAATGATGTAAAGGGACAGCATTAAATATTCAACAGCGGGAGGATTCGGGGCTATCTTTAACTCCTGCAGTCCATAGCTCTGCTGTACTACTCCGGAGTCCCTGGGCTTTCTGGGCTGTTTGCAGTTCTGCTGCCTCACGGGCAACACTGACGATGAAGCCCGAAGCCCGAAGCCCAAAGCCCACCGCTGCCCACCCCCTTCCCCTGGGCTCTAATCGCAGTGCGAATTAAAGGGAGCATCTGGTTACATCCAACTACGTACCTTGGTAGAATGTTGCTCTTACCTCATATGTGGTGATATTACAGACATTTTTATTGCAATTATCTCTCCTACCCTTCCGTGTGTACTGTGAAGATGTGTGCTTTTTTACGAGAATGCTGAAGAAGTCAGTGGAGGTAGTGCACCATCCCATTTATGGGGCAAAAATCGTGATACACAGGAAAATGTTTCGTGCAGCAACAGATGTGGTGATTGTATACTATGCACCATCAGAGAAATGATGTGCTACCATTCTGTGCTCAGTACTCTTACAGTGCTCATGCAGTGCTCAGTACTCATACAATGCTCATCAATAATTTTTATTATACAAAGATCCATCCACGCACAGTAAAAGAACCTTCTGCAGTGAAAATAATGAGCAGCCGCAACTGTTCACGTATAGATAATATCATAATGCGAACACACCAGCCTTTTTCTTCTCCCAAAATGTGTCTCTCTGCAAACTTAATTCACATTCTTATTCTGCAAAGTCACTTGGTACCAGTGTTGCAAAAAGCTGTCTGCTTTCTGGTTGTGATCCTTGCTTATTAAAAAATATTTGGAATCATGTGGCAAAACATCTTCCATAGAAAGTGCACTTGTTGGAAGCGCACAGTTAGCTTTTTAGAGAATTTTTTAGTAGCTGTCTTATACAACCTGTGTATGTAAGCAGGCTGGAAAACGCAACGTGTTGATTCTTCAACTATTGCTTCTGGAACATTACAAATCTTGGATAGTTGGTGAAATGGACTGCCAGCCACTACTTAAATACCAGGAAAGGAGAAGGGCAGCAGCTGGGTCGGAGCAGGGAAGGACCCAGCAGTGCCAGGGCAGGGTCTGCTCTGCCATGGGGCTGGGGATGCGTGTCTCCGTGGGGCGAGGGGGGGTCCCAGCCATGGAGAGGGGCGACCAGGGCATCCCCCCCTCTGGCACTGCGGGACCTGCCAGCCTCCTGCAGAAACTCTTTCTGCCTGAAATCTGTGAGGAGCTGTCACAGATGAACCTGATCAGGTTTTGTAATTAATGAGCTTTCACAGGACCTAAGTATGACTCTAAATGTTTAAGTTTATATGTACGCATCTTTCAAATGCAGTAACTTCAGCATGTTAAAGCTAGGCCTGGTTTAATTGAATGCAAATTCTTATTTCCTCCAGTTTTATGTCGGGAAATCCTGGTTAGGGACACAGCAAAATTTAGCACTTCAGAGAAACGGCAGAAAATAATTTGAAAGAAGAAATAAAAATTAATTGCACTTTAATAAAAAGTAAGTAACATCCTCTTTCAGCAAGGTATGAAGGGACTGTATTTTTGGATTAAGTACTGAGCTGCCTCAGGACTGTGAGGAGACTAATTCTGTGTGAAGTGGACACGCCTCAAAGGGATGCATTCCGAACATCCCTCTTTATATCACTTGTGAGTCTAAGCTGATAATTAAAAGTTTATGAATACAACTTATTTATCACTCAGTGTCTTTCTATTTAGGAAGCTTCTAAACAAGATTTTACTTTGCTAATGTTTTTACTTTTTCTTCCTTGACTCCTCTTGCGTCTTGCTTTCCTCACCTGAAGATGAGTAGAAGCCTAAAAATATGATGCTGGAGTAAAATGCCAGTGCAGTATTATTTGAGTTCATCTGGCTTAGGAGCTTCAAGCTGACCAAAGCCTTTAAAAATCATTTCTATTGGGACAAACTATAATAAAACTTGCAAGCTGAGATCTAGGCATCTCACGGGAGAAGACCCATGCTCCAGCAGGAGAGGAGCGGGAGGTGTGGAGCGGTGCCACCGGAGAGATGCACAAAGTGACTCTGGGTGGGTTCTGCTGCGACCTACTTACAGCTCCTCCGGCGTGGTGCTTGGCGCACGAGTTGTGACATGCCAAAGAGTAAAATTACATGACAGCAGTACATCTTAAGCTCTCGCTGAATAATTTAACTATGAAAAAATGAAATCAACCTTCCTCTCCTGGAAGTCTATACTGAAGAGAGAGAATGGTGCAAGAGAGAGGGGAAAGGAAGAATTCAGGTTTGCGGAAACACAAGACACTGTTTGAGGAATTTGAAGTATGTAGACTAGGTTATTTTTATAGTCTATTGAAGTTTCCAGAATCTTTCCGTCAATTACTGATACACTGATGTTTTCAGAACAAGAAAATTTGAAATATGACTTTTTACCGATTTTGGCTACGCCATACTAAGGATTTTATTTTCACTGCCAGCTCCAAAGAGTGGCACAAGAGCCAACAGGCACCACTCTGAGTGCAGCATGATCAGAAAAATGGATTTTGGTGTTTAAGGATTCAAAACCAAAGTCGAGTCACTCCTTCTTTTCCATGCCGAAAGGAATGTGTACATCTTTATACACACATGAAGGTATAATGGTAAAAGACTTTGTCTGAAGACAGTACATCAGACAAACTAATTGTATGTTCTTCTTGAATATCTAATATGCACGGCATGATACAGGTGACTTACTAGAAAAGCAAATAGCATTTAATCCAAAGTACAGAATGGCCAGCGATGGCATGGTGAAAGCCTGGGGGCTGGTTTGGGCAGACACTGCACCCTCCTCCAGACATCGGTCCAATAAAACCCTGGTTTGAGATGGAAAATTCTCACAAAATGGAGGAACCACATTGTAGTTCAAAGTGTATCCAAGTCCTCCAGACTCATATAACCCTCTTTTTCTTGCTAAAAGTATGTTTTCACCCTGTGGCTCTTCCATCGGATGTCACTGTCTGACGGGCGTCTGCCCTGCCGTGTTGTTTCTCCCAGGCAAAGACGAGGATGAAACGATGCTGCACAGAGGCATCTGCCCTGTGTCGGCAGGGCTGCGGGGTGCACGGCACGCTGTGTGTGCTTGGCACTACTGCCACTACCCAACACAGCCCCTCTTTGCAAAACCCGATCCAGAGAGCATCCTGCTTCCCAACGGCCGGGGTCCGAGCCAGGGTTCAGCAGTAGGGCGAAGGAGCATCAGGGCAGCACTGCGCTTGGGCACGGACAAGTCAGCCAACTCTGAGAGCTCCGTGGCCTCCTAAAACTTGAGCGAGTCTCAAATTAAGCTTGGGCTAAAAAAAGGATTTTTCCAGTCTGAGTCCTCAGTTAGCCAGAATAAGTATGGGTGACCAGCTGGGAAATCTTATAAAAAATTCCGTTTATTCCTTGGGTTTCTTGATGCAAAATGCTTACAAAGAGCCCATTATCACAAATGCACTTATGAAATATATTCACGCAGTGATGAACAAATACAGAAGATTGTAAAAATTACCCGAATGTACGAAACTTATGAAAGTCCCAAAGAAATGAAAGAAAGATCTGACTGCGATAACTGCTTCAGTCAGCTCTTGTAAGTGCACTGGCTGCAGCAAATAGGCAGTTGCCAATATTTATGATATTGCTCTATCTCTTTCTTATTCTTCTGGATAAGCCTACCTATCATTTTAGACTGACACGAGCAGTGAAGCCCCAAAATCTGTGTGAAACTGAAAATCACTGCAGCCAGCTCTATTTATTACCACCGGCTATTAACAAATCACCTGCTTGATGCTTTGATTCACTGTCTTTGTAGGCACTGAATGTGGATTGACTGGTTTGTAATTCCCTTGGTCCCTCTTTTTAAAAATAAATACTCTTGTTCCTTTTCCAGTCCGCTGGGACACCCGTGAGCTCTTGAAGATAATCACGAACGTAAGTGATTACTTCCCCGAGTTCCCCAGGTTTGCCTGGGTAAATGTCACAAGCCTTCCTGCCTTTGATTAACATCTCATTTAATTTAAGTATTTATTGATCTTTTATCTCGCAATTTTGACATGGATTCTTACCATCTTGCTGTGATGACGTGACTCTGACCACCATCTGAGCAGGCAGTTGAAGTCACGTAAAACTGCACGTGTATGAACATCTCCTCTCACCATTTCTGAAATTCATTCTTTTATATGACAAACAGGTGCTACGATTTTTGTGATGAGAGATAAGAAGGTCATCAACATCACGTCCGTTAAGCTCAATTACATTTTTAATTCCCTGAATGTTACAAATATCTTCTCTAATTTCAACAACACTTCAATTAAACATAAAATATGATCTTTTAGGCAGTACTGGCCAAAGTCAAACTTGTCTGTTATTTCGTTTCAGCTATCCTGTCCATGTGTGATGCAGAATTCATGTCCAACAGCATTTCCAGAGAGGTTTCCAAACCTTTTTTTTCCCTCACATTACACATCAGTTAGGAAGTTACTGGTGTGCAGTTGTAAATAGCTTGTTTTTACTTCATTTTAACAAAGAAATGGACTTAATACACTTTGGTATTTATGCAAGGATTATCTAACAAGTGAAAGAATTAATTTTTCAATGCATGTTTTTAGCCTATGGCTGCTAAATAGCTAAATGGGTAGGTGAGCTGGATGAGTAATTTGCGGTGAGTTTTTGCCTCGATGGCTTTACCTTCTTTTTGTTCAATAAATGCCTTCAGACAAACTACAGATTTCGTAAGTGTCCAGAAGGAGCACAGACGCTGTGCACGTGCTTAGTTTTAGTTGTGTAAGTAGCTGGGTGGCATTTACCAGACCAGCTGTCTCTTCGATTTCCTTTTGCTGCAACCTAAAAGTACCCTTGGCCCTTGGTCCTTAAGGCAGAAATAGAAAAATATCATGGCCGAATCCTGACCGTTAATTGTATACATTTGGACAATGGATTTTCCTACATACTATTCATTTAAATCTAAAGAAATTTTAATTAATAAGGATTTTAAAAAAGAGTTTTTATTATCTACATGTATAAAATTTCAGATATATAAATATACATGCATGCATATAAAGCAAGAGCAGAAGAAAAGATTTTGACATATTGAACCTCAGTTTCCAATGTACTAGGAGATGAAAATAATGAATATTTACAATATATATCGGCTGACAAAAGCTGGGCTAAATGTGATGGATAACGTAATGATATAAAGAATAGAAATAATATAATTAATACAGTATAATAATATAAA
>NW_009637465.1:0-19065 GCF_000690535.1 Cariama cristata | reverse complement strand
TTGCTCCTGTAAATGAAGTGCTTGCCTTCACCTTACCTGTGAATGAAGCTCCTGTGTATAAGATTTCACCTTCTGGTATTGAAGTGTCACAGCCTGATGAGACACTGGGCAGTACATTGCACATGGAGAGATCACTCTTCCTCTCCACTTATGATTATGCAGAGGGCTCTGGAGTCAAAAGCCCTTGGTTTGGATCATAAAGACCTGTGATATATCATGACTAGCTATTTTCATGCTTTCAACCCCAAGTCTTCTGCCAAGTGTGTATAGCAAACAGGGACTTAGAGCTAGGAGTATTATTCAACATTTGTGTTTCTTCCTGAACATCAGTGAGTATATAGATCTCAGGCGTACCTTACTGTAGTTTCTGAAGGCATAACAGCCCCTTCTCTTTACTTTGAAAGGACGATAATTGCAAGAGGATGAAGGGAATCAGCAAAGCAACCCTCAATTTTGGGACTCTACATGAAAACTGGTCAGGTTGTCCATTGTTGCCACCTACTGTACAAACAACCTACTTTTAATGAGAAATATTCCTCAAGTTTTCACACTATTTTAACTCAGGGAAGGTCTTCCGCTTTAACTGCACTGGTATAATTAAAGTCCACCTCCCTCTCTGTCTTGAAGACCTGGCCTTTATTAGGGACAGGATCCATCTCCCCTAATTTTAGCTTCCTCAAGGTTGAGTGCCAAATCAAACAGAGATGACCAGGACCCTGGGATATTGAGAGAAGACCTCCAGTGAACATGTCATTCTAACCTAGAACAGTTGTCCAAGACAGGATGACTCTTCCCTCTGGAGATGCCCATCTCTTTCTTGTTAGACCCTAGATGATCAGACTCAGAATAGATGCCCACATTGGCAAAACATGCTCTTCTTGACCTATTTATTCTGGTCCTCCCTACCCAGGTGAAAGGAGGTACTTTGGCCAAAGAACAGCTTGGCAGATGTAGCCTTCCCGTTTGGGAGTTTTTCCAGCATTGGCAAAACATGCTCTTCTTGACCTATTTATTCTGGCCCTCCCTACCCAGGTGAAAGGAGGTACTTTGGCCAAAGAACAGCTTGGCAGATGTAGCCTTTGTTTGGGAATTTTTCCAGCACAGTTAAAGAAGTCACAGTTTATATCTCGTCATGTTTCAGACTAACATTATTAAGTCAGCAACAGCAGTTTTGTTCAGAAACAGCCTTGATCAAGAGCAAGGGCAGAGAATCTTAGTCCACAGTATTTAGGCTGAAGTCTGAGGTCACAATTTTTTTCTCACTATTAAATCAAGAGCAAGGGCAGAGAATCTTAGTCCGCAGTATTTAGGTTGAAGTCTGAGGTCACAGTTTTTTTCTCACTATTATGTGGAGAGGCTGGAGGACGGTTGTATACCGCTACAAGTTTCACCAAAGTGAAATGTTTCAAACAGGTAAAGAAAGAGTGAGTGTATATACATGTGGAAAGAACATGGTCAAGAAAATGCTGTCTGTATGCAAAAAGGCACCAATATTCCTCAGGGCCAACTGTATGGTGCATGCTGTGTTCTTAGCATACTGTTTGTATTTCTCCACTACAGCTATACACGTTATCTGCAGGCATTTGAATAATTGATGCTAGCTGACTGGTACAACTTGATCTACTTATATCTAAAGGAACCAGATGGCTCCTACAAAGTAACTCTAAAGATAAAGATGACGTTGAGGAGATAAAAATGCTTTGGTGGCTGGTGTAGCACTGGGTTGCACTAAGAGTTGTGTTACTGCATCTCATCAGAATACACGTTAGCAAATTTTCGGTAGTCTCAGAAAAAATCCAGGTCACAGCTTTGAATGCTAATTGCATATAAAGCCTGTCACCATGCTTCTGGTTCTTCTGGAATCTGGCAGGTGATCAAACCCCTAACTGTTGAACAAATAGAGAATATTTGTTTGTTATTTAATTCAGGAAAACATTTGGAGTGACATGGACCCAGTGAAGCAGTCAACCCCTTTGATTCAAAACTACCATAGCTTTACTCAGCTTTCCTATTATCATCCTCTAATTTTGTAAAACGTTCTTAAAAAACACTCATACTTATCTAGATGCAGTGGATACAAAACATGTAAGCATAAAAAAATACATATATAATGCATAGGCAAAGCAAGACATTAACAAAGAAGGAAAGAAGAAATGGAAGTGGAGGGAAAGAATTAAAAGAATTCATATTCCAGAACATACAACAATATTATTATGTTCTCATTACCTCACAAAATTAGTTTGGATCCAGCAAGCTGCCACTTTGCATTCGTATAGATGAAAAATAATTGTATTTTAAAGCTTGTTTTGGCTTCTGGCTGTCATTTGGGTTTTTTGACCAGTGGAGAAAATGAGAAATGCAGTGATTATTTAAATAATCTAGACCACAATAGCTAACAGATACTCATTTCATGATTGATTTTGTGCAAAAGGCTACTATGTGGGGAAACGTTTTTCTGATTTTTAAACTATAGAGCTGTTTGCCACAGGATGTTGAAAATGTACATAGATTCAAAAGGAAACTGGACAAAACCATGAAAGAATATCTATCAAACTCTTCTGACTCATGTGGTCCTCCGCTCATAAGTTCCAAGACACAGAAAGAATACATCTGCTGTCTTCTTACTTTCTCCCCTAGGCACCTGCTACTGGCACTATTAGAGAGAAAATGGATCACTGGTCTAGGTCAGCCTTTTGGCTAATCAACTACACTCGTATTTCTAGAGCAGTTGGAGGAACTGCCGAGGGATTGTATGCATTTCCCAACTGAGGGACTCATGAGTTCGCTGCTAATGTTGAAACCCAGTGTATAACCTCTGTCTTCAGGAGAACAGCAAGACGTGCTGCTCAGCTGATGTCTAAACCCAGAAAATCTCAGAACTGGGTGGCTTCATGCAGTCACACAGTTTCTCTTCACTGTGTCAATGTGGGGAAACTTTATTGCCTGGACTTCCAGTGATAGTATGGTGAGGGGATTTATCCACTTACATCACTTCAGTAAATGTTTTTTATAGAACAAAATGTTTTATTTAAAACACACAGGATGGGAAAACTTTGCCCCTGATCCCTTTTGGACATTTAATAAATAGTGATGCATGTACCATGGACTGTTCCAACATCTGGCAATGACAGAAAGAGATGGACACAAGCAAAATTGTGCCCACTTTCAGCAGGCTGAGGAGAATTTACAGGAATATATATTCATTATATTGTGAATTTAGTCAGCTTTGAAGCATTGTAAACCTGCCCTACTTGACTGAAGAGTGTGTGAAGTGTGAGGTATTCAGGGTTATATAAAAACTGTAAATTATTTGCATCCTTACATCTCTCAATTTATTTCTTCACGAAAATTAATAAAGAATAAAATAACATAATACCTGTCCCATATGTAAAATCTATTTTAGATTTCTTCAGCTTGAAGACAGTGTATGTTAAAGGGAAAGGCTGTGCCTGGTGAGAAACTTAGTCCTGGTAATTTGAAATTAAGAGACTTCAAGATAGCTGTTTAGGGAATGTATGTTGTTTGTCTCCTGCCGTATTCCTAACACAAGGACTTGTACTAAAAGTGGTGAGGAAACCACTTTCCCAGCGGTGGAAAGTGGGGCTCTGCTGGGCTTTGTGGGAGCACAGAGGTGCCAGGGCCACCCTAGTGGTGGGTGACAGGACCCTTCCCACCCAGCTCTGGAGCCATGGGATAGTGGTACTGGCACAGGAAGGTTTGGGGTAAAGACAGCACACTTCAGACAATTAAGTTAGTGAAAACATGGTGATTACTGGGCCACGGTGATTATTGATTTAGTAACCCAGTATATCCTGTGATCTCTTTAACCGCTAGTTTTCTAGGGCACCTCAGCCCTCGACTTGGAGCATTGCTGATGTGATGATAGTTTGAAACAACTGGGAGCTCTTCTCACTAAAAATAACCTTTTTAAAGTTGTTTTTAGACACATTTTTTCTCATGCAAGTAGATTTTAAACACTAGGTGTCAGTCAGTCACCTCACAAAAGCAAACTCTCAAGCCATAGCACATTTGTCTTTGGCAGCAATTAAAGAGAGCATGTACAATAATGCACACATTAAATAATAACTGCAGTAATGCCAAAGCCGAGTGAGGTAATTATTCCACAGGGCTGTTTAGCAGTCACAGAGATCCCAGAGCCAGGGAATGTGGAGAAAACCCTTTTGTGGAAAGACCTTTGCACACACTGTGGTGAGTATTCACACTGTCTCTGCAAAATCCTTATTAATCTGCAGTCTAATGCTACAGGTGACTGCTAAATTCCTCTGGTAAACCACTCATGCTACTCCAGCTTCTGGAGTATTTGTGAAAACCTTATTTTCCAAAAGAAAGGACATCCATCAGCTAGGTTGAAAACCAGGAGTTGAAGCAGCACTCTTCTCTTCTGCACTTCCTCCTTACTCAGTTAGGACACTTGGCAAGGGGTCGTGCTACTGCATTTCGAGAAGTTATGAGCCCCTCTTGTTTTTCTGACCTTTGGAGGTTACTCCCCACAGGGCATCATTGGCATACAGAAACTTACACCTGCAGCAAAGCTGTTGTGACAACTGAGAGGTGTTTAAGCAAAACGCTTGCATTGACAACAGACTTTGAGTATTGCACCTTTTGCCAGTTCTCCAGCAAAGAGGCCCGCTGCCTGGTGATGAATTGCAGCAAGAGTCACTGGACTTCAAGAATCAGACCCCTCAGGCAGCTCTGTGCTGCTGAGGATCTTCAGTTTTGTGGATCTGGCTTTTAGTGACTGGTACCACAAGAGATGGAGATACCCAAGCTGTCTCCATGGAATAATGATAGACAATAGGAGATGTTTGCTTAAGCACTGCTGCATGACTACAGACATACTGCCTCAGGACCCAAGCTGACGTGTCCTCACTGAGCTCCCAACATGGATATGTAGGGTGGCATCCTGCTGTCTCTCCACTGTGTGACTTGGACATCCAGCTTTCCCTTCTGGTTGCTCCTTGGACCCATCTCAAATGCTCACAGCTCCACTAGATCTGAGGGCACATACATCCTCTGGGTCATCTAACCAGTGTCTGAAATTTGGCTTTGTAGTTACAGAGTTTTTTATTATTCTCTTCAGCTACTTTTTGATTCAAAAATCTCAGTAATCCTCCAAAAATCTGTTACCTATTCTTGAAACACAGTCAGACCGTCTGTCTTTCCTGGAACCATACTTGAGTATCCTTTCAAACACTCAACTGTCTTAAGACAATGGCACTATGTAGCTCAAATGCAAACTTGGAGTGTATGAATGAATGTATTTTACAATTCTGATCTCTACTCTGTTGCACATTTAAAATTACTGTATCTCTACTGTGAGACTCTGAGGAGAAATGTCTTTTGCCACATGCTGACCTCACAATATATAATTTTTTTTCACCCAGTCTATGAGATCCCAGGATGTTAGGCTTATGCTGCTCTCAACTATCTGTTCCTGGGGTACCAAAGGTTGGGTTAGTGCAGCTCCCTCCACGTGTTCAGTCCACAGGATGAAGGAGCAATGAGGACATATTGCTGGACGACGGAGGTAACAGCTTTCAGGCTAAAAGAACAGAGCTGGACTTTTCACTGCTCTCTACATTGTGAGGCAGAACACAGCCATGTGCTGCTACCCCATGAGAGCAGTTGTGTTTCCACCCACTCTTCACTCATCCTGCCTGAACATAGGTCACTGTGGAAGGCGAGGGGACTGGAGAACCAGTCCCTTTGATGTCTAGACAATCACTGCATTTAGGTCTTTTTTTATATTATTTAGTTTGTTTGATCTCACATCAGGGTTTTAGTACTTTTTTCCTGGTGATGGGAAGAAACAGCAATGAATTAGTTCCTCATCTATGTACCTGTCTTCCTGCTGTGATCACTTGGCCATCCTTTCTTGTTCCCTTTACTTCAGGGTAGTTTTGCACCTGCACATCATCATGATGGTCATGACAGCCCCTCAAATCAATAAAAACTAGACGTAATTGTATGGCAAGCCTTCTACCAAGACAAAGGCTGCTTTGTGTGGAGCAATATGCAAACACCTGTACCCAGAGTCACCCCACTGAAGTGAAGTGCCTCTATTAGAAAACCAGAACTCCTCCGTAGCCCATGGAGAAAGACAGACACCTCCAAAGCATGATTAGTTTCACCTGAGGATGTCTGTTTCCTTCCACTTTTCTCCCTTGACTTACAAGAGCTCCCTCTTACTGCAAGAGCTCTAGTTTAGTACATGAAGTTAGCCGAAAAGAAATAAGGAGAAAACATTAGCTACATCAGAGAGGTAGCAGCACAGATAGAAAACATAGTTAAAAGGTAGAAAATGGAAAGACGAGGGAAAGCAGTGTAGTGGTGAAGAAGGAAATGGCTCTCAGTTGCCCTGTGTCCTCAGACCTGTCATCTGAAGGTGCCCTGTCTTGGTACCTGCTAATTTGAAAGTTCTGACATTTTCATAATTCTTCTTTTGAGCAGATGCAAGACTGATAACTGTCACTGAAAATGTTCTCCTGATTGCTTGAAATTGCCATTTTTTGACTCTGTCTAAAGTCAGTTCAGAAAAGTGGGATGAATTTTGGACTCATTAGCTGCTTGAAGCCTAAGACTGACCTGGTGTCATGAGTACTGTGGGATGAATTTTGGACTCATTAGCTGCTCGAAGCCTAAGACTGACCTGGTGTCATGGGTAGTCTTTGCCTCACTCAGAAACAGACCTCAGAACATGAAGCATGTGATACTAAGCTGATTTGATCTGTGAGATACAGCTGTAAGCAAAAAATTATATCCTTTCAAATTATCATGTGGGTCTTTTGTTCCAAACTGACGATATGAAACTGAATTCGGTGTTTTACTGCTGAAGTAAAACAAATGAGCACTGTAACAAAAGAACTTTATGTCCTTCACCTATGGGGATCCTTTCATGGCTATGAAGGTTGAATGAACTTGCCTGACACAGACTCTGCCCTCTCCCTTGATGACTACTGCCTTAATATTTGTGAATACTGAATATTTATCAGTCTTTTACCTTCACTCAAATTCTGGCTGAAGCTGGCTGGCAGGATTAAAAGGGAAAAAGAAGAGGTGACTGAGAGACATAGGTCCATGTACATACACAGTATGATCAGTCCAACCTCACTTACCTAATAAATCAGGCTGAAAGTTCTTGAAGACACACTACTAGTCTGAAAAGTGAAATTGTCAAAATACTAATATACCATGCATAAGATCTAACCTTTAATGAGGTTAGATAAATTTATTGAACTCAATTAAATTAGTCTCCCACATACTTGGAAAACTTCAGCTAATGAGCTAATTGGTATGGTTCGTACTTAATAATAGCTTTGAAGACTAAATTCTATTTTTATAATCAATAAGGAATAAAAGAATTTACAGACTCAAAATGCTGAGCTTTTTTTTGCCTCTATAAAAGAAGATGTTAAGTGAAGCTGAGTGAGAGAACTCTCTGAAAAAAATAAATTTTTTTATAACGCGTGTAAATGCATGACATTATTTGTCAAAGAAACCAAGAGATACAAACACTGAGCAGTTTGGAAATAATATGAATTTATTAAATATCTGATTTAAAAAGCATGCAACTCATTATTGTGGTTGTGCACATCCTAAAGATGTGTTCAGCTCTCTCTGTAATCGAAATATAATTTTTGCACTTGTGGTGAATGCACATCAAACTTTATGAGGGCCCACCAATCTTGCTCCCAGAGAAATTAATAGCAAAGTTCTCATTGAGTATGTGGAATTTCTTTCTTCCACTAAAACACTGGGAAGTGCGTACAATTCTTGCACAAAGCCAGGCTGTTCAGCACAGCAAGGTAGAGACTGATTTCAGAGTCCAGAGTCATCCACAGAAGGAGAGAGAGAGGTAGACACCACCTGAGTATCACATCAGGATGAAGATATATTTTTGTTGGCTTAAAAAAACAGTACAATTGTGCAAGCAGGAACTATTTCATAACAAATTTGAAGCTCCTGAAACAAACATTATTTCAATATTACAAAAATCACGTAGGAGACAAGATTAAAAGATACTAGTTTTGGTTGGCTGGCTGGGGTTTTGTTTTGTTTCTGTTTTGTCTCATTTTTTTGCCAAAGCCAGATGATACTTGATATAAAGCAACAATTTGATCTGTTGGTTCATAACGCAAACATCCTGTCAAGACAAACTGATGGTCTATCTAGTTTTTTTCCTATGTAGTGTGTGGGTGAGCTTTTTGTCTATTTATTTATTGGTTTCAAGAGTGTTTGGAATTAACAAGAAGGTAATGAAGAGCAAACCAGAAAATAATATAATGACATTGTAAAAATTCAGGATGTATCAGTGGCTCAAAAACTGCATGCAGGTCTGGTTGTCCAACCTAAAAAGAATACAATAAATCTAGAAAGTGAAAGACAAGACTGATGAAAGGTGTGAAATAGCTTGCATCTGAGAAGGAACAAGGTGGTCTAGGATACTTCAGGCTGGAACAGGCGTGGTTAAGGGGAAGGATGGTTATACTGGCTATAAATGAAACAACTGGTTATAAACTAAACAAATCAGATAAATATCTCTTCCAACACCATGCACGGTTAGGCTGTAAAAATCTTTGCCAAGGAGTGCTGTGGATGCTGATGGTCAACATGGATTCAAAAGGTGATTAAAAAAATCTCATACTGTAACCCTTAATTCATCAAGAACTATCAAGCACACTTCTGACTCAGGAAGATCTGAGCTACAGACAGTCAGACGAGTAGGCTGCATGCTACACTTGTCCTCTTCTTACATCCTTCCCTTGGCCTCTCATGGTATGCCAGCTGGAGGAGCGGTTGGGTTGGCGGTGCCGGGTGCCCTCCCCACCTGCCCTGGGACCTCGTCCTTGGCACGGAGTCCTCCAGACTGGATAGGCAGGGGCTGAGGGGCTGCCCTGTCTGCCTGGGGAGGAGTGGGCTTTTGGGAGACCATGCCATGCTCTCCCTGGGAGGGAATACAGAGGAGGTATAGAGCTGAGCTCCTGCCTCTTCTTTCTTGTGCACTTCTTGGCAGGGGGAAGAAAACATATAGTCTTTGAAGTGTAGATAAGCTCATCTTTGACAGGGTTACAAGCAGGTGTGGCCCATATCTTCTTCCTGGAATCTGTTCACTAAAAGGCTATAGAAAGTTCCTAAAAATGGTGAACAAGTTTAGAATATAACCTGGCACAATAACAATGTCCTACAGAACCGCCACCCGTGATTTTGGGCAGGGGCACGTGGCCTTCTGGGGGCCTTTTTTAATGGCCATACTGGCAGGGCTGTTACTACTGGGTGGTGGGTGCAGGCACAGCACCGGCTACAGCACATCCCATCTCTGCATGAGGACACGTGCCGTGCAGAAGTATGTCATCTACAACTGGTGAGTACATTTCATGTTTTGACTCCCTCCTCCATCTTCTTCCTCTCCCCTTGGAAATAAAAATGTTTGTCCAAGGACACTGCCTGAGCATGGATGTGGAACAGAGAGAGTCCATTTTGTTCAAAACAAAATTTCAGACTTGCTCAGTGTGTTCTGCTATCTCTGCTTTGCTGCTTGATAAAGGAGATAATGAAACTGGAGATAAGAGTAAAAAGAAAAAAGGCCTATCTTGATCTGTTTGTTTTTTCCCTGTAAGTACTGTGTATTAGGTGTCACTAAACTTTGTTTCTCTTGCTCAATATGACATTGACTTCAGCAGAAATTATTAGACTCTTTTGTTATTTGTCTAGTTTATCATCCTTACTAATCTGAATTTATTCATCCCTAATTTAAGTTTGTATTTCAACACAGAACTGGGACAGAGCGTGAGCCTGATCGACACTTAATTTGCTTCCCTTGGTGAGAGGGATGGCAGAAAGGGGCTGCAGCCTGGGCTGGCTCCCCTGGTGCAGCTGCCAGCCCACAGCTCTCCTTAGGCACAAGGTGGGCTTCTTCCTTCGGGGGAAGAGTGAGGAAAATCTTGTCTTTCATACTTACATGGTTGATGATTGTTGGGGAGAAAAACCGAAAACTTCCACTTCGCAGGTTTGCACTGAAGGCAGCAATTTGCACCAGGGGAAAGCAAGATAAAACTGAGGCATTCTGTTATAGCCTTGCTTTCCACTCATGCAGAAGAGTGGTCAATCAATGCATGCGTTACAAGGCACTGAGCTTTCAGGCTGACCCTTCCTTAGCTGTGAATGAAGGTGTCCCAGTTTGGTCCTCTTGTCACATAAGTGAACCAAGAAAGCTTCTCCTCTGAAAGCTACTCAGTTAAAACAACGTAAATGGGTTCATATGGGAGAGGGACAACTCAAAGGAGAAGCAGTGGAGGTGGGAAGCTTGCATTTATTGCTTCTTAATCACTTAAAGATAGAATTTGCTCCCTTTAGAAGTGCTTTTCGTTAGCAATGCAAAATGATAGAGGTGTGACTTGCCAACCTCTCATGAGTGTATGATCCCAGGAAGCCCTTTTTACTTAGACCCTCCAAGTCTAGTTTTTATGACTACTCCCCATCACTGAAGCACCTTCTGTTGTAAGCATGTAACTGAGATTGGGCAAGAGGCTCGCTCAAACATTATTTCACTGTAGTTATCCATGGATTGCTGAAACTCTCTGTAGCTGAATGGATTTCAGAAAAGAAAAGAATGGAGTATAACTATCTAGCTATGAAATGTCAATGTAGCATAAAAACTACTTTGCTTACATTCATATGTACAGGGGCTCTGTCATACCCAAACACCATCTCAAAGGAGAAAATTATCAGGGAAAGCAGATACAACATTTCAGCATGATTTTCCATACCAGTACCACATTTTAAACTGAAATAAAGAGAAAAGGTCATCTTGAAAAGATGTTCTTTAACAAAAGCAGAATCCCCCTTTCCAGCCCCCGAACAATATGATCTTTCCATGAGGTCTCCCAGCTTCTACTTGCCCTTTCCAGATTGTCTTCTAAAAAATACTAAGAAAAAAAAGATCGTAAATACACGTTCTTCCCCTTTAGATCTAATTTGATAAAAACTGCCACCCTCCGTTCCCCATATGCCTGCTGGTCATGGCCATCACAAAGTTAATGCTGTTACCAGAAATGAGCTCAACTTAACTCCAAACATATGTTTGCCTGTACAACGGCATTTTAAAAAACTTTCCCCATCCTCAACTTTTCTATGGTTTGTTTGTTTGAAAACAACATTTGAAATTCAATTACATTTACTGCAATTCTGAGAAGGGCCCTTGCTTCCTTTATAAAACAACTCATGGAGAAAACAAAATGCGGGCAGTCAAGAAAAAAAACAAGCTGGTGCTGGTGCAAGAGACTGTCTGTAGAGCCTGGCTTTCCCCTTCTTCCTTTAAGTAGATTTACCTATTTAAGAATATTATTTTGTACATACCTCACTTCCAGTTAGTCTTGTACTGAAGGGTCCTCTCAGCAGTCAGTAGTAACTGCAGCTGGATTGTATGGTAACAAAGCAAGAAGATGTCCTGGCTGAAGAGTTCCCCCCCAGCCCAAAAATAACTGATACTTGTGAAAAAATAGACAAAGATCCAAACTCTACCTAGACACAGTGACTTAAGATATCACACTGCTTTGACCATATAGTCCTCTTTAGAGTATTTTTTATGATTGCGCTTCTAGATACAGGGAATCTTCAGTGTAATTAGTCATTGAAAGGCATGAGGCCATTTTGTTGTTATTAGCTCAGATATGGCAAAAGATGAATGACATAAACCACATTCCTGATACAAAATCCTCTCCCTTGAAGGCAGAGGATTACCAGATTTCCAGAGTCTAGAACCACATCTCTACAGGGTATCATCTACAGAGTACATAAATAAGTCTCTTAACTCTCCTCTCCACACATGAGCAGCTGTCCCCTCAAGATCTGCTTTAAAGCTTCAGTACTACTTGGGGCACAAATAACATAACAGTAACAGAACAACTACCTTCTTAAATTTGAGATTCTGATACAATTTTCAAAAAATACAGGTAAATTGGGGTCTGAGGGAGCAGAAACATCTTTAGCTAGTTGTATGATGGGCAGTCTTTTGGTCAGTGCAAGGGACTATCATTAAGTGTCCATTTATCTCCCTGCTTTCTTTGCCCCTACAAAGTCTTCCACACTTGCAAAGAGTCCAAGCTTCCCCCAGGCCATTATATCCCATTCTGGTATACTGGACTAAGTTAACAGCAGGCAAGATAGAAAGCTCTCACGACGTGTCCAGCACTGTCTGTTCAGTATTAAGACAGCGTCGCATTTAGGGAGATCCCAAAATTTCAGATGAATGAACATGACATGGGAGTTCTTAGTAAGGCATGGCGGGTAGATGTGAGGAGTTTCCACTACACTAGAAAATCACTTGTAATCAACATGGGAAAGAAAACAAAGAAATGAAATCTTACTAAATAAAGTATGTGGAAAACAAAAAAAAGGAAACAAAACGATAGGCATAAAATACAAATATCGAATTCCAGTGTAGACTTTTTAAAAATATGTAGGATTACTATCCCTTTTTATGATAATGGAAGAAAAAACATGTATAAGGAAAAAATTCTGGTGTTGAATTTTCATCACATTTTTCATCTGAAAAAGTTGAATTTTGCTATCATGGGCTGAAACAAACAGGCAAATAGTTCAGTTTACAGTTTGTAGGGGTTTTATTGTTTAAAACTCAAACCAGAAGAAAGAATGAATAAGTTAACTTTCCTTTGCAATTTTATGTTCATAAGCTTTTACATGTATGAATTGACTTGAGAGCAGACGAAAGAAGTTGTAAAACACCACAAGACTGACATGAATCAACATAATTCTGCGTCAACTGGTAGCATTTAAAAGAGAAGTCTGGGGTTTGTGAAACCTCAAGACACTGAAAAAAGTAAGTTTCACTAAGCATTTCAATTTTTGCTACTTTCTCTATTACTTGAAATAGTACTTTTTAACAATTTAGAACTAATTAAAATATAGGACTATAAATAAATACACAGCACTAAGCAGAGCTCTTCATCAAGCAAAAGACAGATGTTTACATGTAAGCCTTGTTTGTTTTTATGAAGGCAGCACTTCTGGATAAACATAGATGCCTGAACTTCTCCAACCACAACCCAGTCTGGAAAAGCTGCCAAATGACAAAACCAAAAACTATATACTGTATATATACACTTACCAGAGTGGCATTTTAAAAATGTTCAGATCTACCTGAAATCAGATCTTTCACATTTAAAAAAATTCTGTCTTTGTGAAAAACACATCAATGCAAAATGTTGTCAAAAGAGAAAAAAATATTTTTAGATTTAATTTGTCATTTTTCTACAAGAAAAGTAAGAAAAACTGAAGTTACCCATGGAAAAAAAAAAAAAACCCACAACATTTCTGTCATATTCCCTTTTTTAACAGGAGTATTTTAACGTTACAAAAGCTTTATTAGGTCTATGCAGGAATATGCAGGGACACAAGGCTTGTCAGGAAAGACATGTCTTTTGTGAAAGCGTCTCCCAGATCTGGGAAAAACAAGGAGAAGCTTTTAAGCACATGAATCTCTTACAAGTCTGAGTGGATGCAGCAATCCTAAGGCTGCACAGAGGCTGCAAACAATTGCTATGGGTTTAACGTAAGTTAATTCATCAGAAAGCTGTAGTGAAAAGAGAGGTACTACAGGAGGAAGTGATAAGGTCTTAAACCTTGTCATAAAGAGAAGGAACTGATGCCAAATATCAACTTGAATGAATAAAACAGATTGTCTGTTGAAGAAGCTCAAAATAGATGACTACTCTTTTCTGAAACCATGGTAAACCAGGGTGACTCCTTTCCTTTAATTTCCATACAGACGAAATTAGAATTTAGGCTGAATAGACCGAATGTATTTTCCTTGGGGTTTAGGGGAGGGATAGGGGAAGGGAGAAGAGAGGAGAGGAGAGGAGAGGAGAGGAGAGGAGAGGAGAGGAGAGGAGGGGAGCGGAGAGGAGAGGGCAAGGAAGAGTGTTTGGGGGGTTCTCTTTTGTTTTATTCTTCTCTGTTTTGATTTGTTTGTTTTTAAAGAAAGAACTAGGTTGTTTCCACATTTTTGGGAGCCCACCAGTGTTGCAGATATAATTATGCAACATGAATCTCAAGTGCCGAAATGCTGGAGTATATGCTATCAACACCTGAGGCAGAAAGGAGGACAGCTTTGGGGCTTTACTTCAGGCGTCCTCTGCTGAGCTTTCCATGGGAGCTAAAGGATTGATCCCAAATCCTTTCACCTTCTTAGATATTCCGGGGAGTTAGTTTTTGCCAACATATTCTCTTGATTTTACAAACATGAAAAATATCAACTTCTAATAGCCCAAATAATTCAGCTATAATCAGGACCTCCAGGCAATGTCCTAAATACATGACTTACCCTCATGACTTGCACACATAGCCTTACACATGCAAGCAGTTCAATTGAAAGGAATGATACACCCTTAGTGGGAAAAAACAAATTTGTGAGATTGGGTCTGGAAGAGAGACCTTGCCAGTTCTGTGACCTTCATTTTAGAGTTCTTTAAAGAGTACTAAATTGTTAATTTTATCAGTTGGAATTGTTTAAAATGTTTGTAAAATATCTAGTTTATAATTTGAAACAATTATAAAATATGATATATAAATAGGTTATAAAGTTATAAAATAAGTTGTTCTGGATCTTCTCTTTATATTGACCTCTCTGTTTAAGAATTATCAATATCTAATTAGCATTGGGACTACAGACAAAGCCACCACCAGGAGCAATTAAATACAAGTTTTTGCTTTTCAAATTGATGAATGCAAAGGCTTCTTTTGCAGCAAATGCTATAGCAGAAGTGAGGGTTTATGTATCCATGCCATTTTGAGATTTAGAAATCACTGATGGGTCCATCCAGACCAGTCAGTGGTCAAAGCACTCTGAAAGACTCTGGATGACCTGGGAGTTATCAGCACAGTGTGGGTGATGTCGTGGCTGACATCACTTCTCAGATTGGACATAAAAATGCAGCCCAACAATCTAAGACTGCCAGTCATCCAAAAGTAGAAAGCATCAGGCATTGCTCTGGCTAAAATTTTGTTTTCCATGTACTGGCTCCTCTGTCCCTCCTCTGCCCTACAGTATGCAGGATGACTTGATCTCCCAGTGGGGCAACCAAAGCTCAACAGAAAACTAAGAGCTCTCCACAGGTAATTCTGCTTCCACAAGATTTGCACACAAAACTTGAGGAGTGCCAAAGTAATCAAAATGACCATTCATATGCTTAGCTAGGCACGTGTCTGATTTTACTGAGCTTATTTAATTTTCTAAATCACTTTGGGGCATAAGCTGGTATAAATGCAAGAAATTCATATAATGAAACTAGAATATTATGCCTAGGAAAAATGCCAAGATTCATAACCGTTCCCCCAGCTAAATTCTACTTTGCCTGATTTTCTGAATTAAGTGGTAGTAATTATATGCCTAATATGCATTCCTAGTTAACATGCTTGTCTCTATAAATTCAGTAATTGCTTATTCAAACAAGGCAACAGGCATGTAACACATAATTGGCATGCACAATTACCTCATTTGCATCAGCAGTCACTGTAATTTCATGTCACACTGATTATGCATGAAATCATGAGTGTATTTTGGAAGACATTTGAAACCCAAATGCAAAACAGAGACACAACATGGGTTTCTAAATCAATAAACTTTTCCTCTCACCTTTAAAAATATTTTGCTTACATGGTGCTATTCTTAATTTTTGTGGACTTATTTGTGTTTATTTATTTATTTTTACTTTCCTTAGCTCACTGTCCTGTAGTCAGGCCTGTAGAAGATTGTAAACAACTAGTCCCAGGAGAGGGATAGGGCTCCTGTGCCCACCTGTGTCACCTAAATGGTGCTTATGTTCTTCCATGGATGTTCAAAGAGGCCTAACATTTTCAATAAGCAAAGGCTGAAGCATTTTCATCCAGGGATGGCTACCTTCTGTAAAGGAAAGCTTTCTCTAAACATAGTTGATACTATAGATGACTATGTATTTGGCCCTTCCAATTATTGACATTCGTATTACTATTTTTTGATTAAAACTCATCTAAATATATTTCTGCATTTATGATTTAATGAATTTAATTTCATGTAATGAAATTGGAACTTTGGAGAAATTACCATTTGCACTTCCGAAAGCTTTATCATTGGTGTTTTAAATACTTCAATAGTTTCAATAGTTATAAGTTTAAATAATGTTTTTCATATGAATTTTGTTTGCTAATTGAATAAATATACTAATTTAAAAATAAAAAAAGACTGAACCCTTTATTGATGGAACGAGTTAAAGGAAGCTGTGCTCCATTTTTCATTGTGGAACATAATACAGGGGAAAAGCAGAGCATTAGAGCAATTTAACAAGGTGAAACACAGGTAACTATAACCTTACTGCTGTCCCTAGGATGGGAGAGCTGGAGCTGACTCAGCTTTTTCAATGCCTGCGCCTGGCTGTATCACACTTCTCAACTCAGCTCTGCATGAACTTATATGTTCATTTTTAAAATTTAGCTGGTTTTCAACTTTCCAATTACTCAGGCATTCAAAGTCATTTTATTTCCCTGTATTCCCTGGAGTATCCCCACCTGAGATCCATGAAGCTACTACTCATTAGTCCAACATCTTAACTAGTGACAGCAGAGTATTAACTTAGGTAGATGCTATTTTCTCTTAAGAAGTCTGTGCAGGACTTTATCCCCACACAGTTCATCCCTGTTCTCACGCTCAAAGATGCGTGTTCAAATGGCTGTGCCCTCCTGCAGAAGAGGTTGTTCGAGGTCTGAGTGCGGAGCTGGAGCTCTCGCCCTCCTGGAGCTGGTCCTGGCCCGACACTGGATGGGGTCCTGAGGGACACGGGGCAGAGGCTGGTGCCAGCAGACAGCGATGCCTCCCTGCGACCTCCCCGAGGGGCTGGGACTGGCACAGTCTGTAAGGCAGGACACTTGCCAGCTGGTGCTTAACAGCTGGTTAAACCTAAGGAAAAAAAATGTCAAATTTGGGTTCAATCTGTGATGCTTAAAAGTCAATCATCTGAAGGCAGCTCTGCTCAGACAGAAACTCCACCTGCTATGTGAGTTCTCTCCTTTTCTCTGTGCATGTAATTTGTATGAAGTAAAACAACCCCAACAAGTGGGAGTGAGCAAGGAAAGCAGACTAACTGCTAGGTTAGTTTTCCAGGACAACAGAGGGTACTGATTATGCACTATTTTGAGGGGTGCACTGAAGTCACTTTTAAAATTTGCTTCCATTGGATCTAGAAATATGAATGATAAGTGTCTGGTTCATCCCAGGGTAAAATAATAAAAAATATATGACTGTATATAGATTCATATGTATGTATAACAACAGTTTGTTATGAAATATGAATATGCATGTATTTATGTATCTATTTATATCGATACTTATATACATATAGAACCTATTCATACAGATGTGTGTGTTCGTGTACATGTGCACACACACACACATGCACATATGCTCAAGAACATAAAAATACCAGGAGAGCATTAGAGGCCTTTGCAGTTAAAGCAATATATGATGTACTTTCTTTCCTCCTTGCCTGTGACCGAGCTGCAGAACACATTACAGAAGCTGCCCACTACTGGATAGCAGATTTGGCATGTTTTATTTCCTACAGTGATTTATTTTTAGAGAGCGTTTTGTTCTGTCAGCAGTTGACTTTCATACTTCTCTGTGCTGAAGGTGTTCAGCACCAAACAAGTGATTGCCCACAAAAATGGAGCTTCCTATGGCTGTACACAGGAGGTCAGGATGGATTACAATGCTGAAGGTGTAAACTATGGTGTCTTCCAGTTTATTGTGACAGCAGGCTCTAGCAATAGGTTTTAGAAAGCTCTCCTGTCACCTCAAACAGAAAAATCAATTAACAGTAAAATATATATTTACCAACATGGGAGTCATGTTTTTCATAGGGAAACATGGAGCGATTTCACTGTGCAGGAGGAAGAGGTCAGCAGTGCTCTCTGGCTGCTGCTGACACCCTCTCAGTTTCTTTTGTGGTGAGTCATGTCAAGAACATCAGGTGGGAAAAACAGAAGAAAGCTTAAATTTTCACACCCTGCCCTTATTTTCATGTGTTTAGGTGGCCTGGCATCCATCTTTGTTCATACTTATTACTGCAGAGAGACGGGTACATGTGGAAGAGCAAATCTAAAAACTCGGGAAACAGGCTTGGAAGAAGCACAGACCAAAGCCAGATGATACCATTGGCTCATCCTTTATTTCGTACTGACTGCAAGACACAAATAACTTTATTCTGTGCATCTGCAATTAAAAAACTGCCTTGTCTCTGACACAACGTGGAAAGATGTGTGTGCAGCCTGGAATACCTTAAAATATCCCATTTTTAACATATAGGGGACACAATTTCTTGGGGTAAGTTATAAAAAGTGGTCATTTTATATGTTTCTTTAGTGAATATTAGTAAATCTTACTCTTGATATCTTAGTTAATTTAGATCAAACCTGGCTGGCTTGTGAACCAAATTTTCAGGAGTTCCTCTTTATTAAAACCCTCTTGAGACGGGTCAAGTCTCAACTTGCTTACACGTAGCTTGCCAAATGCTGAAGGCTTGCCCAGCTGTTGCTCATCATTGGAAGACATGATTTCTCTTGATCCCTGCAATGACAGCTCTCACACCAGCCTGCTCTTATAGAAGAGCCTCTGCTCTTCCTTGGACAGCCTCAAGCAATGCTTCAGAGAGCTGGGCACTTGCTAGGGTGCCTGGTCTGCTCGTTTTAAGAATCACAGCAGGCTTGCGTGAAAAGTACTTGCTGTTAGTCAGACCGAAATCACCTTTCACTAAATGCAGGTTAATTTAAAGTGGAAGTACGTTTATTCTGGAGAGTGCGTTCAAAATAACTGATGCTTATAAAGGAATTGGGAGAAGAAGAGAAGAAAATAACCAATACGATCTTCCTAGAGCAAGCACAAAACTTAAAGATCTTGTTTCTCTCTCTTTTCAGGTGACGTGCTGTAGGTGCCGTCTCGGCCGGCAAGATCAGGGATCTCTGCTCCCCGCTTGCTGCTCGTTGCAGATAACAATCTTT
>NW_009637464.1:0-678 GCF_000690535.1 Cariama cristata | reverse complement strand
AACGTGAGGCTCCACCACACCAGGATGGCTATGCTGCAGAGATGCTCCAAGAAGGATGAGAATTCCTCCACGCACCATGTGCTGCTGCCTCTGGGAGAGCTGGTAGAGATGGAAGCCAAGACATGCCGGTCGATGGCTAACTGAATCATCGACCTCGCCACACAACCAGCAGCTTCCTGGGCTGCAAGGGCTCTGTGCGACTCTGCCTTAGGGCTCCATTCAAACTCCGCTTTGTGCCCACTTGGGCTGGCTGTGCTGGAGAGCCGGATCTCAGAGCGCAGCTTTAGCAAAAGAGACGACATCTCTTACTGTCTAACGTACATTCTCACTTCTTTGCTTAGTGTCCATACAAAGGATGAGTGTGAAAAATTCAGTAGCTGACTGACAAAACCACAAGTGGGCAGCCTGCTTTGCGTAAGAGTTTTTCTTTCATTAGGGGCATTTCAGATGGAAGGCAAACGTGGGTAATCCTTCCAGAAATCTAGGCAGCTCAAAGCAATTGTCCTCCTGTCCCACAGAGAGCATCCGAACAGAAGACTGAGCTCCCCAACAAGTCATGCATGACTGCAATCCCTCCCCAGGAAGCCCAACGAGAAACATAATGCTGCTGAAATATCCCAGCGCTCTGCACTTGGGTAGTTTCAGAGCGAAAATCTGGTTGAGAACAGGAGTCCCATC
>NW_009637463.1:187134-213301 GCF_000690535.1 Cariama cristata | reverse complement strand
AACCCAATACAGTGTGTTCAAGTCCTAGTCTGTGTCTTCCATATATACCTGTTAGTCTATTAAAAGATATTACCCTCACTGTAAAACTTACCCTGTAGACATGACATGTTTTGAGTTCTGACCTTGAGAAATGAGAAATACTTGATATTTCTCTGCTGCCACAATTCACACAAAAGCATGTCTTAGGATTAGCTATCAAAATACATAGTAAGAATAGTAATTGTGACTATTAGATACTAAGGTAATGTTGAAGCATCAGCATTCATACAGATGGGTAAATTGTCCAAATAAGTAAGCCTGAAAATATTCTGACAATAAATAAATAAATAAATAAATAAACAAACAATCCACTATATCAAGTATCTGAGAAAGTTTAAAAGGATTTTTTCTCTATGTCACCAGAAATATAGCACTGTTCTGCCTTAAAATGGAATCCCAACAGTCTATGGCTATGGGACTGTTCAAGTGACCCGTAAACTTATCAAAATTTAGCTGCCAGAAGCAGTGCAGGAGTTAAAAAATCACTTTCATGTGATTGATGGTCCATTATGGCAGATATAATAAAACAATTTCGTATCAAACTACTGAGTTTTAGGTTAGGTGGACCTTGTTATTCCCGTACTTCAACACCTCAGAATATCACACAGCACTAACACCAGTTTGGTAAGAAAGAGCGACCTGAAACTTGCAGTAAACAATACCCTAATTTTTCTGGAAAAAAAAAAATATTTCCCAGGAAAATTTTCCCTTGAAAAAAATCAATATAATTTACAGTTAGTATCAACTATAATAATTAGTTATTAATATATATAGAAAAATAATTTAAAGAGATAAATTTATCTGGCATTATGACCTTCTCCATTAAATCTTATCTAACAGACAAAAATGGACATACACTGAAGCTACTTGAGTGAAACATGCAAAGATATTCCATGTATTTAAACAAACTTCTGTATGCTTCTGAGCAGTTAACTATTATCCCAAGTGACGGAAGAGAATGACATTTTAATGAAGTGAAGTCAAATCACCCAATATATATATTTAAGTCTGATGTACAGTGATCAAAAGGGAGCATTTCCAGGGAACAATTCAACTTTTCCCTCTTTCCAAGTAAGTGATATTTAAGATACCTCTGCATCTATAAGAGTAGATGAGATGAATCTTGTAACTGTTCTAGGTATCTTCCTTCCCTTCCCAAGAATTCTTCCAAGTTACACAGGTAAGATCAGAAATGGAAAACTGAAAATCTTGTTTACTAGTCTAGTTAGATGTTACTAGTCTAACTAGATGTTACTAGTCTAAGAGATACAATGTTCTGCAAAGTCTAGAAAGCCTAAAATCCTAGGATTTGAGGCTGGTTTTGGTTTACGTTTTAAGAAAGATGAAGCAAATTCTGAATATAAAGAGGGATGACATGATTTACAATCCATTTATTTTAAGGCTTTATAGAAACTCTCTGTAGAAGGTTTTCTTTTTTTCTTTTTTCTTTCTTTCTTTTTTCTTCCTTCTATAAATTCTGCAGATCAATAGGAGAATTTTGTTGTGACAGCTTATCTAGTGTCAGCAAATGCAGCCTAATTTACTAATTCCTTTACATAGTTTCAGTATAATGTACCAACATCTGCCTATAAATTTATAGGTCAAAACAACTGGAGAAAAGGAAGAAAAGAATTCAGACAAAAAAGGAGGAAGCTGTTGTAATAAATTCCAGAGACTGGTCTAAACCTGAAGGAGTTTGGAGACTGTTCAAAATGGAAAGGGGAATTTAAGATATGATTTTGATTCCAGCTTCATATTTTGCAGGGGAATCCAATCTGTAGTAACCTGTGGTGGTAGAAATTCAGCTATCAGAGATAAATATATAGAAAAGAAAGAATCTCAGATAGCTAGGCCCACAGTTCCTGAGAATTAACCTTTTATGAAAGTAGATCATTAACAACTTCTATCAAAGACCGTTAATCATGTTGAATTATTTTTGGTAAAGCTTGGCATCTGCATACATGTAATCCTCAAACTGGTCTTTTAGAACAGTCATTTTCAAGAGGCAGCACAACATAACATAAAAATTTGGCTTCCATGTTGCTTTTGCATTCAAGTGTTATCACTAAATACAAAATTAACCACTATTATTTGAGAGGGTAGTTTAAAACAGCGTTACTCGTTTCTCATAAAGCAGCTATTTTCTAACTTGCATCATTTACTAAGAAAATAATATAGAAGTCATGCTATGTTTGCACTGAAATAATAATAACCTGTTAGTTTTTCAGAAAAGAGCTGATTTGTTCTGTGGTAACATTCATTAATACTGCATTTCCAAGGTCTTGAGAGTCAAAGGTTCTTATTCAAGAGAACAGAAACCACTGCACCTTCTGGGACCCTGTTTTGTGTAATTAGATGCCTACCCAAATGGACTGCTCCTTTAAAGAGCTCCATAATTTGATTCTTTTTCAGTATTCTTGCTCATGCAACTGTGCAATCATGATTTCATCTAAAATGCCACCACAGGCCTTGGAGTTTTTATGTGAAAAACTCTGCAAATGCAGCAAGATATAAAGAATTGGTTATCCTTAGGATAATCAAATCCTTATTTGAAATTGCAGCAGCTGATGATTAATCTTGAGAATTTGGGAAGCAATGGAATGTTGCTGTATGTCCCCGAGAATGTTTCACTGTCTTTCCAAAGTTTGAGGACAGCATTCATGAATACAACTTTTTTTTTTCTCCAGCAACTGGAGAACGCTGAAGAAACTAGAGGTTTCGTGAATTAGAAGCACTGATCTCTTGATCATGGATCGCTTATCCCTTCATTTCATGATGAGTAATCCTGTAACTCTGTTTTGAAGTCCTAGGTTGTGTGCCATGAATCTTACCTTTCTTATTGGAAAAGCAGAGTACAGTAAGGAAACAGTACTCCACCTCCAAAATCTAGTATTGTTAAACATAACATTCAAAGGATTAGCAGTCCTTTGGAATAGCATTAGGAGTCAGAACTAAGAATACCATCTTCAGAATCTGTATCACCAGTGCTTACTTATTTAGAAACCCTACTTGCCTCCGCTTGGCAACCCTGCACTTAGGACATATATTCAAACAAGAAGTGAAGAACTAGTGGTGTAATGGATTTTCCTATTAAGTAAATTTTAGTTTTTGTGTTTGTTTGAGTTTGTTTTTAACAAATTAGAAGAACAGACAAGCAGTCTTGACTTTTGCAAGTTGTAAAGTAAATCTTTAAATGTAAAACTTCTCTGTATGGAAATAATTTGGGGGGAGGAGTTTAAAGTGTAGTGTCATTATTTCAGATATCATTATATTTACATAATACTATCATACTTTTAGGTAGGTCTGGATTTTAGGAGTTAGCAAAATGTGGTGTAGTCACTTTTCCTGTGGCTTACTTCTCCATTAATTCATACTGTGTTTCGCTATTGTCTTCTGAGCATTTAGGTATATAACGATGCTGAACCAGAATTCCTCTTTATTACGAACTCCATAACATGTTATCCAGTGACAGACCAAATTATAGGTCTAGAGCGATAAAGGCAGTCATTGAGTTGTCCCACATTCCCAGGTGAGACTCCCTATAGGCCAAGAGCTTAGTATTGGAGTAGGGGGCTATATGAAGACCTAATTGACCTTTGTAACCTCTGATGAGGTAGGTGTTTTCAAATATAGATCTGTGTTCACTGAAAACTAGCAGGAGATAATAAATCTGATTAATTCTTTGCACATAGGTCATTGAGTAGTGATGAAGCTAAATAATTTTACTCATGAATCCTACCATTGAAGCAGGGCAGCAGAGCTGGGGTTGTTTGGGACAGTCTTCAAACTGTCAATGTTCCCAAGAAAGGCATTGCTTCCCCATTATCAATTTCTCTCAGTAACTGACATCTAATGAATACTTTGATATATTCCCTGAAAGGACTTATTAGAATCCAAATTACAGAAGGATAAAATGCGTTGACACATGTCTATTTCTATGAGGTTTTCAGACCCAAGTCCCCAGTGAAGCAAAGAGAACATGTTCTCCTTTGTAACACTGTCAACTTTCACTATCCCAAGCACCCAAAATTAATAATTATTTAGCTACTGAACAATTATGACAGATGATTAATTGATCACAAGGAGCTAGTTCTCCTGGTGCTATTAATCAGTATGTCATCAAGCAGAAAGAGAAGGTAAGCAATCTATATCTGTTACAAACCATGTAAGAGACACATTACTCAGTCAGCATGAAAAGGTCGTTGTGCAGCTGAAAGCAGGATGAGCGGACTTAGCCAGATTGATGAGAGAGTGTTATTTTGTCTATTTATTATCAAGAAAAAAAAAATACCATTCTATCTGTACAAACACTGTAAATAACTGGTTTACCAAAACAAAATGCTAAGAAAAGAGCAGGTTGCTGAGCTGTCAACAATGCTTTAGTCTTCAATTGTTCAAAGATTACCAAACATGTTATGGGATGAAGGAAGACACTTTCCTCTCCCACATCTCTGTCTTTTCTCAATAGAAGAATATTTTGCAGCTGTAACCTCTGGACATGACAGGCCTCTATCACCTCCTCTCCTGACGATTACCGTGAAACTCATTACTGTCTGCTGTAGGGGGAAGTCTGTTTGGTAAAGGAGTGCAGGAAGAAGAGTGGGCTGAGAATGAAAGATGTACAAGCAATTATGTATGCTCCACAGGGTTCTGGAGTTGTATGCTGATGGAGAACATGAATGTCATTGACTGTAGGACAGCTAGGGCCACTTGCTTTCTTCACTTTTCAGCTTCTTATGTATGTTTGTGCACAGCAACTCTCAGCTAGGGCCACTTGCTTTCTTCACTTTTGAGCTTCTTACGTATGTTTGTGCACGGCAACTCGAAGGTTTGCCTACAGAGGTAACAGCAGGCAGATGTGATCTTTTTCTGCCTGTTTCAAGATTGCCAGAATCTATTGTGCTAATTGCATGGCAATTAACAATAACCTTGAACCAGGAGCTTATAAATATAAAAAATCTTTAAGAAACATTAGAGCAGGGATGAAGAAGGCTTTGTATATCTGCTAGGCACTGACAGCTGTGATACTTTTTACCTGGTGGGATCTCCGAGGACAGGCACAGTATATATTATGTTCTTATGTGTGCTTCCTAGTCCAGTGTGCTGAGTAGCCAGGCTTGGTGATGGTATGTATGGGCACTGTCGATGCTTTGTGCCAGAGGGAAATAACGTTCAGAAAGATTTTTCCCAGGGGTATATGTGTTAAATTTCTGGTGGGTAAGGATACCACTGTCTCCATGGTAAAAACTGTCCTTGTTTTCAGGCTTCTCTCACCAGGAGTCAGTGGTTTAAAACAGGGGAATTCATAATTAGTTATGTTTTAACCCATGTTTACCCAAGGGCCAGTTTTTCCCTGCAGATGAGTCCAGTTCAGCCACATAGATGTAGTGCAGATGTTGTAATAGAGAACTGTGTCTGGGCTAATTTATCTTGCTGAGAAAGTTAATTAGCTCAAGCACAGCATCACACTGTTGCAGGTGTGGTTTCTAGGTCTGGCTGCCTCCCAGCTGGCTTGAGACAATGGCAGAAAGAGCCTGAGTCTGTCCACAATGGATTTACAAATCTCCCTTAACCACTCCATAAAGATTTTTCTTAATTTCTTTTTATACCTCAATGTGACATTGTGAAAAATTACGGGCAATACATGGTTGCTATAGATTGTAGAAAAGCCAAGGTAAAGGTTTCCAGGTGTGACATTCTCTACAGGTTACAAGTGGGTTTTTTTCTGGATTTCTGGAGCCAATGTAGAAAGAGGAAAAAGAAGCAACAGGAAAATACAGACCCAGTTGTTATACCTTCATCAGACACCTCAGCCCAGTAGTTCATTCAAAGTTACTATATGAAAGAACTATATATTATTCCCTGTCCACTCTTCACCTATTTTAGGCATTAGCTTAAAAAAGAGAAAAAAGCATTATCTTTACTCATTACCTCATCTTGAACTTCATATCAGTAGACCATGATACTGGTAGACATCTACTTAAACCATTTATTTACTGATTCAAAAATATTTCAGTTGGTTTAATAAACAGAATTTTAGATTCTTTCTTAATGGGAAATGCCAATTTCACAGGCATTTTTCCACAGGAAATGGTTATTGCATAGAAGCTGCATTTTTCACTGACGGAAAATTTCCAAGCAGCTCTGTTATTTGCTTATTCATTTCTATCAGACAATTTGTTTACTGAGCATTTTACAAATATTTAGATAGAGATTTATAAACACAATACTAAAACAATTTTAATCATTCTTTCACTATGAAAAGTTTTTACTTATCTACTACTCTCCAGTCAAATACCGCTTACATAAAGAGTCATACTCTTGTTCTTAGCCATCACTGTTTATTTTGACCTTCTCTTGTGCCTGGAGTCACAAAGAGGCGTCATGCAGTTTGATCTTATTTCAGATTGAGAAAATGCAGCCACTTGCCTCATGGAGTTCACACATCTGCCTCCAGCCAAGAACATGTAAGTAAATTAGTGAGACCTTGGCATAAAAATATTAATGAAAACTGTGAAAATACAAAATGCAATTGAAGTTGCAAAATACAGGAGAGGATAGGAGAAAAAGCCCTTGAACTCTAGAGGAGAAACTAGTGATGAAGAACTTAAAGCCAGGAGAAGAACAAAACCATGTAAACTCTGACATGGTTACAAAATTGCAGGAGATGCACTGTAATCCACAGGACCAAATCAGTTAGCAGAAAGGAAGGATAAGCACTCAGTACATGGCCTGATATTTGACAAGAAAGGGGTTTCACCAGTGTTTGTCATACAAGGTTATATGTGATTCCTGATAAAGCAGGAGAAGAATTCATCTTCACATGTGGACAAATTTGAAGGTGCAAATAAATTTGCATGTAAGTGTGCATCCAGCACCAACCTGAGTCAAAACTGAGCAAATTATTCCAATTGAAGCATGTTTTCATGGTGTGCCCTAACCTAATGCCATATAGTGTCATCTGAAAATACCATGATTTAGATCATGGAACAGAGCGTGCTCACTGTGATAGCAGTTTTACAAACTTTAATTTTTATTTCTCAAATATGAAGTGTCTATAGATGCCACTGATGAGAAATAAATATGGCACTGCTTTCTTTAGTTAGATATTTTTATACTACTAGGAAGAATATATTTTTCTCTTTCAGTGATCATGTTATCAGAGAACCATATGAACATCGCATCTGCTTTGTGCTGCTGTAACGAAATGTACAGGACCTAATTCACCACTTGGTTACTCCAATCTAATACCACTGTAACTCCACTGATATCTCTGTAATGAAATCAGGAGAGCAAAGGATAACAGACTTGTTATATTTGCTCAGAAGGAAAAAAAAGTGTATTTTTGAGCTCTTTAACTGAAACTTCTGTAAGTTTTCCCAATCCTTTTCATTTCATAGACATAAACTTTCCAGGTAAATAAAATGGATCCAGAGTGAAACATAGTGATCACATATTCATTGTTTATAATAAATATAAAGTAGTTTGAAGTTACTTTAGTAATAAATGATACCATATTAGTAACACGTAAAGGAAGTGAGATACTTTTGCTAAGTATGTTGCTAGGATTTGAGAGTTAAGATATGGCTTCCAAGACTACATGCTTTTCTGAAATAGGTACAGGGAAAGCCATACCAGTAAGTTTAAATTTGTATGTTGTTGAATAACAAGCATTTTTTAGTGCAATTGCGTATCAGAATTTGGAATAAAATGTTAGTATCTGTGGAAAAAAATCTGAATTTGTTTTTTTTCAAAAATAAGCCTTTATTAGGAAAACAACTTGATAGCTGTGTAAATGTTTGGAAAACAGGACTTCTATTTGGTTTTTATTTTCTAAAGGGCAATAGGGCTTGTGTCCTTCCTTTCTTGCTAGGGGCAAGCTTATATGAAAACACAAAAATTGCAATTTATAATCCATCCAATATCATAATCTTCTAAAAAAATCACCAACTGAGATGTCAGAAACCCACGGTGATGTGGCTTCAGGTAGGGTATAAACAGCAGGAGGAAATGAACTTTTAAAAAGCCAAGATGCTGTTTTCCTACAGCTCAATTTGCCCCTTTCTGAGCCAGAGGATTACTTCTCCAAAATTGTGTTGTTTTGCTTTTTCTTTTTTTTTCATAAGCACCGGAGGGAGGTATTTAAATTTAATCACATTCAGGTTCAGCACTCATCATGGTGATAGTGAAACAGGTGTGGATTCGGGGGAAGGCAGGATTTGCTGATTTGTGAGATCCTATCACTCAGCATCTGCTAGCCAAATTGCCAGCTAATCATCCGTGAAAAAAAAAAGTCTTGTTTTGACAAGGAGAACATTTCATCACCTGTGAAAATTGCCTACTGAAATCCGTAGCCTGGAGCCTAAATCTCTGCAGGAACTGAAAGGAGAAATCGCTATCTGTATTTTCAGTCGCTTCTGTTCAAAATTCAGGTGATTGAGTGGATACACTCGTTGAAAATTTCCCTGTGTTTTATCAGCTAGTCTTGCTTTCTGCCCTGAAGGTGGCATTTCTTAGCACTCGTGAAAGAAAGTGCCTGCTCCATAGGGGAAAGCATAGGAAACTTGACCTGTTGTTTTGTTCAAATTGAGACACTCTGCTCTGTCCATCGTCCAGCCTGGCCAGGCAGGAGGCCATTCTGGTCCAGCAGCCAGGCTGTACCAATGCTAATGAGCCCTGCTGAGAAAGCAAGGTCATTAAGCATGTTTGAAAAGTCTCTGGGTTGGATCTGTTTCATACATCTCTGGCAAGGAGCATGGGTGAATGTAGGAAGCAGCTGTCTGAACCTGGCTGTAGGAAAATGTCCAGAGACCTGAAGAGTTTAACAGGGTACTGTGAAAATTTAGATATTTTTATGGGAAAGTGAAACAAGGACTTAAAAACAAGGGCAAAAAAAAATATAAAATAAGAAAGTCTGAAACATAACATTAGAGTTTTCCTAATGGAACAGGTTTCAAAATTTCACACTACACTAGCATCTTCCCCTGGAGCATCTGCTGTTATCCACTGCTGAAGAAAAAATATTTCACTAGATGGTTTAGAAATTACTGTGTCCCCGTCTCTGTTGGTTGTAAGCTCTTTCATCTTCACAGGTACCAGTGTGTGTGAAGAGCAAGTTAAATAGAAAGGGAATTTCACATCTCGTTAAGAGAGAGCAATAGCAAATCCTTCCTCAGCAGCTTGTCGTGCTGTGTACTTTTCTTCCTGCCTCTGTGTTGACATCAAGCAAGAGGTCCGGGTCAATGGTCCCCACAGTGTTTGTACTGAATGAGATATACATGAAGCCATGCAGATCCTCACAATCACAAAGGAAAGTAGAAGAGCAGATTCAAGAGTATTGTTGCGATGAAGTGCACAATCCCTGCACTTTAGGAAAGCAGAAGTCTGAAAACAGAAAATACAGGAGAAAGGGACCATCTGTGAAAGGTGTTCTGCCCCCAAAGTTGGGTAGATACTGATCAAACTGCCTGTGTGAATAAAAGTAGTATGTAAATTCCCCAGTTGGTTTTCTGGGAACCATCTGCTCCAACCCTACCTTAGTAGATTGGTATTGAAATCAGCTCAGTATAAGCATATTCCTTCTTAAAATAGATATTTCTTCAAACAATTAGAGGTCAGGAAAGGTAGCATTTCAAGTTTTGGGGCATTTCCTTACTGATCTGACAAATAAAAGCTTGCCTGTTATTAAAAACATTAATAATACAACTAGGTAAAAAAGTCCTTTCTCCAAATGACAGGCTGTCTGCACTTCTCAGAGAATGATTTGCGACCAGATTCCACTGTGTGGGACGCCACGCTCTCAAGCTCAGAAGGTTACCTAGGAGCAACAAGCTGCTCTTACCCTCACTTAAAACAGGCAGGGCTACAGACAGCAGCAGTGTGGAACATACACATCCAGACACAATCTATCATTAATTCAACAGCCACAGATGGGCATCACATGTGGAGAAGCTTGTTGATCAGAGCAGGTCACCTGAGCTGGTTTTCATGCTGCACACCCTAGATGAGCCTTTGAAAGTCTGATCACTTACTCGAGTTGCTCTCTGAGTGAACTGAGGTAGCTTAAATAGCAGATTTTTATGTTCTTGTTTATAAAGAAAGACATTGGAAATTGTTAAAGAAAGAAAATGGGCCCAATTCATTAATGTAGAGAAGCTTTGCAGCAGAAGGTGATGTCAGTAATGAGACTGACTTAATCTAGTGGCCATGAGGAGTAGATTACCATAGGTTTAGCAAAGAATATTCCTGACAAGCATGAATGCAGTGTATGCAAATATATTTATTTGATTATTTCAAATATTACTCACTTTCAGGTTAATTATTTAATTTACATTGTAAACAGCCTTCCCCGAGAAAACCTCTAATGGAGACAAACTTAAACTTGTTTACTTAATTGGTAAAATTTCAACAAGGAAAGTTTAGTATTGAAAAGACAATGCTGTCTGTAATTAATTTGAATTTCTTTACAAACTCCTGCCCCATTTCTCCCTTAAATGACTGCAGGAGTAAAAAAAGGTGAGAAGTTACACTTTTTATTTATTGTTATTATTTTTTGTTTAAAAATATTTATTATTCACTAAATACTCATAACTTGGTTACTGTACATTTCAGATGCTCAGATTTTTATAGCATGCGATCAGTTTAATTCCTGAATTTCTGTTTTCTTCGAATCTAAATCTCTGTTTAGCATGGTTCATCGGTGAACTGATGGATTCCGCTGTAAAGGCAGCTTATTTCAGTGATGGGAAAACATCAGAAAGGACAGATAGTCCTGTGGCTAACATACTCATCTGTAACTCAAGAAATCTTGATTGTTCATAGTCCCTTTGTTCATCTCAAATATCTCATTTTTAGTATAGGAATAAAAAAGTTTTCTAGACTCACCAGGAATTTTTTCAGGAAGTTGCTAGATGACAGTGTGCATAAATATTGTAGTTATAGGGGATCACAGAGATAAAAAACCCTATTTTAAAACATGTAACCAGTGGTAAAACTATGTTGCAACAAGTATGTTTTAGCACCATCTAGCTATCTTGTTAGGTAAGTCACTAGCTGTATAACATGCGAAATCTGATCCTATCCTAGGAAAAAAAACACAGTGCAGTTCTGTATGTTGTTTTTTTTTTTCCAAATAAGTTGCAGAAGTTGATATTAAAATATCTGTAACTATACATTTTCAAATTACCAATGTTAAAATGTATTAGTCCTCAAATTGGTGTCTATATCTTCGCTTAAGATGAAGGATGGCAGAGTGTTAACAGTTTGCCTCTCATAGTTGTAACAATTTAGTAGATATGAGTGAAATAAAATAGTTTTCACCATAAAGCACTGCCGCAGCTCAAGCCGTGACATTGTTTCAGCAAGCAAAGTCAGTGTGTGCTTTTAGAGCCTGGTCTCTGATCTGCACAGGCTCTTTGAATTTGTTCAGTACTATCCCTTAGTATGATTTTAGTTTGATTAAACCACCCCAAGAGGATGACGTGGGGAGGAAGAGGGAAACATTACCACTGTATTACAGTAAGGTGCTTGGGGACTGGTTTTCCTTGTAAGTCCCTGTCCGTAAGTGTAACCTCTACAAGCTGTGACGTTAGAAAAAGTTTGCTCATAAGCAGATGCGGCATCTAAGATCAGTGCCTGTGAGCTTAGTCTATCTGTCAAGATCAAAGAGTGTTTTCAGAAAAATGATCAGATGAACAGCAATTATCCACACTGAAGACACTGGCACCAGGCACCAGGGTTAGAGATGTGCCCTGTTCAGGAGGTATCCATCTCTCCTTATTGTTGGCACTGTGATGGGTAGTAGAGTAGGTTACCTATGATGTTCTTTGTGTGCAGTGCAGGGATTTTGAGGAAAGAGGAAATTTAAGGTGAAAATACACCAAGCTGATTAGTTTCCAATTATGTGACTTAATGAAAGTCGCATATAAAAAATAGTAGAGCTAAGAAGTCAGCAGGTGAATAAAGATGACTGATACAAATATTACCTGCTGTGCATCTTCTTCTGTGAAATTTCTGTGCTGATTTGGGAGTTGTGATGTTAATTGTTCTGAGTCCTGACCAAACACCCACTGTATACAGCAAGAGTTTCCAGAGACACAGATGGTCTGGGCCTTCTTCTATCATTTATTCACTTATTTCCTAAGCATTTCTTCTAATTTAATAATTGAAATTACATGGATAGTACTGGGACCTGCCTACAAAACAGCTTTGAGGAATCTCTTCCGGGATCTGAAACATAACTGAATTTGTTGAACAGTTGAAAAATAGGTCACTCGGTTCAAATACATGACATTTGAAGGTTTGTTAATACTGGTTAAATACACAAATTTTTTTTGGCTGATTTTTTTTTCAAATAATGGTTCAATGAAATGGCAGTTATAAACTAACTCTTATTTATTACAGTGTTAGCAGTATGTGGGGGCAAAACAACGATAAATGAGATGCAATCGAGCCTTCAGTACTGCAGGAGGACTTTAATCAAAGCTGGCTCCCTGGTGTATTTCTCAGCACAGAAGCAGTTTATACAGCTCTGAGATCCATCTATGCAGGTGAATCATCAGGCAAAACCCACCAAGAATATGTAAGTGAAAGAGTTGGTGTTGCCTCCCTTCATGAGTAAAAACAGGAGATTCAACCATAACAATAAAATTACCTTGGAGCAGAGCCCAATAGTCTTTCTTTCTACTAGTATTTATTTATGTTCCTGTATTTTCTTTCAAGAGAAAAGTTTCTGTTACTATCTCCTTGGTAGAATTCTTTTATTTATTTGTTTATTTGGATGTTATTTTAGTAGCCTTTTCTTCTCATTCCTCATATAATTCATCCAATGTCTGTGGCTATGTTGAGTCCCCATTCACAGAGAAAGTGAGCAGGAACAATTTCTATTATGTGGTTGTTGCTTTTTACCTGGAGCTGCAACAAGTACGTTTTTTTTTAGTTCTGGTATTTTATCCTGAGTAGAAATGATGCTGGAATTCTTGTCTTGTGGATTAATTGCACTGTATCTGATATTTGTCATCTTCCACTTCATCTTCAAAATTTTTTATGTATATGGTGTCTTCCAACTATTAGTGAGAAAGCACAATAAAACAGGGAGTAAATACCTATTGAGTCCAGAGTGCCCTCATTTTTGTTGTTGGCATAGTCCACTCAGTCCAGCTCTGTTTTACAAAGAAGTAGAATATGCAGAATTAATTTTATTTTAAAAGTTACATTGAAGTGTCCCCATTAATGTACTATTAGGCAAAAGATGTGTGTTTTTAGCATACTGCTGAGAGCTAAACCAAATCTAAACAGACTTTTGTTTGCCATATGCTTTGCTTTAGCTCTTTCAAGCCCACACAAAAGATAAAATTTTTGTTAAGAATGGAAAAGAGGTAGTTCATGCAACTTGGAGGGCAGTTGCTCTTTCTTCCCTCTTACCTATTCACCTAAACTTAACCCAAGGGAAGCTTCTCACCAATTCTAGATGCCATCGTTAGATGACTACTGCATAGCACATTTTTAATCTCAGTTTTGGAACTTTGAAGTCCACATCTGCCTAACTTCAATTCTAAGATCCAAGAGCTTTTTCTGAAGCTTAAAACACCACTAGCTACAAAACCTGAGATACCTCATATGGCATGCAGTCATTCTAGACTCCTTCTGCAACTAGCAGAGAGAATAGATGGGCTGAATCCTCTCTTGACTGTGACTGATTCTCTACTCCCCCCGTAGCTTGGTACAGCTACAAGGTCACCTTATGTGCTTCTGACAGTTCCTTGAATTTAGCTGGGATTTGGGTATTAAACTCCAAATCCAAACACCATGTATGGGGATAAAAGAGCTTCTGTTACTCCACACTTGTTCTGAAAGTAAAAATGTTAATAATTCTAACTCTGCCTTGGGCATCTTCTAAGGTGGTACAATTCTGTTTTGTCCTAAAATACAAACTTCACATCAATGGAATAGTATTGTCCAGAGAAACTGTGAGCTAAAGTTATTTCACTGAAGAATGGGCAGGAGCAGAGCTTTGTATAGGTTACAGAACTAATGGAAATTTCCTAGTTGTCCTTCAGACAAAATTATTTCCATTCTTCATGTAATTTAATTGCCTTACAGTGCTTTCATTTATACTAGTTCCAACTCCAATGTCTACAGTGTACCTGTTCCTCTGAGGAATCTGCATGTCTGAAAGAACACCCAACCTCATGGAGTCTTTCTCAAGTCTTGAAGAGCTGAGATATTTAAATATGAAAGATATTGAGGGTCTTAGCAGGAAAATACAAAATAAACAGGTCACATCAAAACTGATTCCATCAATTACACGTTACCGGTATGTAACAGAGAATTCTAGTTCTCAGGCTTACTTTTCTTGCTGCATATGTGGAATATATTTTAATAATTTCCTCCGTGTGGATACTGTTATTGAGCAGAGGTGCTCTGCTGTCAGGATAACTATAAGATTATAGATACTCAAAATGCAAGTAATGTCAAATTCTTCAGCCACTAAAATGTTATGCCTGAGGCATTACAAGGCTCATTCATTTCAAATTTGGTGATTCACATTGTTGCACTGCAGTTAACAGAATTTTGCCACATCGTGTTGGAATTTTCTGTTACAGCAGCAGGTTTCTGAGAGTAGAACTTATGTTGTAAATTATCCTGATTTACTGAAGGTTACTGTGTGATGAAACAGGGCAGTGTGCTTAAAAGAGCACCTGTTAAGCAGATCAGAGAGCTACAGGGGAGATCTTTTCTGGGCACTGAACCAAGGAATGACCAATATTTGTATAGGAAAATGCTATTTATATAATGGAAGTATTCTCCCAACACTTTAAGAAAGTCAGATAAATCCCCTATCTAAATATGAGACAGCACTCTTCTTTTGGGAATGGGGGAAAGGGCAAGCCTGTAAGTGACAGATTGGCAAACCTGTATTAACTTTGATCATGGCTTTTATAGGTTGAAGAGATTAATCTTTTAAAATAACATTCATATTTATCATTCTCATGTGCTTAATCTGGTGCACAGGAAAGCATTAAAGTAAACATACATCTGGTTAATAACAGACAAAATATTTTATATGAGAGATGTCAAATGATCCAAACCACACTATTTGGGCTTGTTTATATGACTGTGTTCATTCATGTGGCAGCAAGAGTTTAATTCATTATTATCTGTTTTATTAGATTTCATTAGTTCTACATTCTGATAGTGCATAAAGACCCTGACTGCATTTGAGGAGTTGTGGGGTTTTTACATGGTTCAAGAATACTGCTTGACAAGAAACCACCTTAGCAAAACTGGTGTTATGCGGGTCAGCTTCTTAGTGAAGGTCAAATAAAGTATCAATGCATTTATCTCCAATTTTAGGATGAGTGTTCCTTCTTAATGAGAACATACAAATCCTTACACAGCCATGCACTAAAATGTTCGAAGGTCTCTCTTGTCCCCATACTGTATCTTTCGCAAGTGAACAAGAGTTTAGAAACTCTATCCAGACCATCATGTTGAACAGTTGCTGGTGGACCTTTCTGCCATTTAAGCATTTAATATCTTTCTGAGCTTAAAAAAAAAAAAGATGAAAACTGCTTGTTAACAGGAATCAGGAATCACATCATGCTTTTTCAGTGCTATTCCCAGAATTTGTTGACTCAGACAAAGTTTCCTTCTCAGCACTTACTTTTTTTGCTTTTATCTTCTCCTTTGTCCAATTTTCACATCTGATGAACTCAAATTTCTCTTTTGCCTTATAGACCAGTGTCTAGTTGGTGCAAATAATGTATAAATGGAGAGGTGTAGTATGTAATGAAGAATGTTTCCAACAAATGATGCCCTTGCTAACTAAATATGTTTCCTCTCTCACGCTCGCCTTTACCTCCTGTGCAATGCTGCATTACAGGAGCACAGGGGTGAGAGGGAAAGGCCATTGTACTTGGTTATAAATAGGTATAAGATACAGTTTTAGTATATTTAGTAAATATATGTTAGTATATTTAGTAAATATATAAGTTAGTAAATTTAGTAAACATATACAAGATACGGCGTTAGTTTTGAGGGGAAAATCTGTTGCTCAGAAGACGACCTTCCATTTGAGACAGATAGAAGACATCAGGGATGCATTAGCCTGCACCGACTACTAGAAAAAAAGTCCCGTTAGCATATTGAGGGATTCCTTCACTTTTGGGGTTAGTTTCACTAGCCTTTGTCCGCAACAAACACCAGTTCTGTGCTGTGACAGACAAACTCTAGATGTTGTGGAGTGACAAAGACCTGAGGCTGGCAGGTGAGTTATCCAAACAAGAGAGAAATACTACTTGGTCCTCAAATCGCACAACCGCTCAGACTAGAATCTTCTTAAAAATCCTCATACCATTGGCTGAAATACAAGACTTCGGTAGTGACAAAATGGCTTTTAAACATCTGAAAAGAGCATAAATTGAAGGGAAGGATATATAAACACACACTATATGTGTATATTTTGACTTTTATTTGTATATTCTTTCCTAGGAAAAACAGTCTTACAAGTAATATTTCTAAAGTATGTGTGTCTCTTGGACATAAAATTACTTTTAATGCAAAATGTATGTGCTGCTTTTGGTTGGAGTAGAGCTAATTTTCCCCAGTATGAGGCTGTGTTTTGGATTTCTGCTGGATACAGTATTGACAATTCAGGGATTTTTCAGTTATTGCTGAGCAGGGCTTACTCAGAGTCAAGGCTTTTTCTGCCTCTCACCCCACCCCACCAGCGAGTGGGGTCAGGGTGCACAAGGAGTTGGGAGGGGACACAGCCGGGACAGCTGACTCCAACTGACCAAAGGGATATTCCATACCATATGATGTCATGCTTAGCATGTAAAGCTGGGGGAAGAAGAAAGAAGGCGGGATGTTCGGAGTGATGGCATTTGTCTTCCTAAGTAACCATTACACATGACAGAGCCCTGCTTTCCTGGACATGGCTGAACACCTGCCTGCTGATGAGAACAAGTGAATGAATTCCTTGTTTTGCTTTGTTTGTGTGCGCAGCTTTTGCTTTACCTATTAAACTGTCTTTATCTCAGCCCATGAGTTTTCTCACTTTTACCCTTCTGATTCTCTCCCCGCAAAAGCGGCTGTGTGAGGCTTAGTTGCCAGCCAAGGTTGCTATTTTGCAAATAGCATTTCAAATAGCTACCATTAATCAAATTGAGCTGTCAATGTAAAGGAGTCACATGCCATGTAAATATATGACTGCTCTTCCAACAGTTGCCAGTTGCTGATGTTTGCTGACACACAGCAAGAGCTATGCAGGCTTACAGCTATCTATGCTTTCATGGCTTTTCACAGTGACTCCATGCTCAGACATCCCTGGCTGTCTGCTTTCTTTCAGGGTTGTAATGTCAGCTTCACCTCCAAGCTGCTCTGTGGGTAAGAGAGGTCCTGAGTCTTTCAGGAAAAAAGCAGGCATCATTGTAATGGCATTAAAGGAATCAAAAATCATTTCCTTTAAGCAACAAATTATACCAGCATTAAGCAACAATTACTGTAATGAAAATTATTGAAGCAGTATGGTATCAGACAAGCTGTGTACATCTGGTCTGTTCATCTGCTTCTTTGGAGAATGTTTCGTAGACAGAGCCTAGCACTGCGGTTATTGTCATATTTTACTAGAAGGAAAGCACAGGATGGTGATCTCCCTCATAAGGTTCAATTTTAGCCTCTTGAAGGGGAACACTCATGAAATGTAAACACCTCTTTGTTTTCCTATAAGTACAGGCTAAGCATCTGCATTTTGTAATTGCAGGGTATGTAAGTAAGGTTAGATTGAGAAAATCTAGGTACTGCAAGAATAACTCTTTAATCATATAGTAGTTGAGAGTGTGTTAGGAAGTCCCATGCTGCTAAAAGATGCCATCTTGTAAATGAGATGTAAATTGGAGGTCGTGACTGTTTGTGGTCATTAAAGGTTATATGAAGAATAGTGGCGATTAACTCGTCCTGACAAATTCTGGTGTGAATAATTATTTTTTTCCAAATGGAGAAATTCCCTTTAGAACTGCAGTGAGATTATTCATCATCCCTGTCCTAATGTTTGGTAGTATAAATTGCTAACTTTCACTTCTTAAATTAATGCAAGTTAGTGGCTATCAGGTCATATGAAAGCCTTGTTTCTACATTTAGCTGGCTAAACAGGCAGTTTGATGCTTCTTTGTGCATTTGGCTGAAGGAGTTTAATACCTTACAGTCTTTCCAACCAAACCACAGTGCTGGACAACAAAAATACTGTTGATCTTCTTCTACGCTTTAGTTTCCACCACAGTTGAAGGTAATTGGCAGTAACTGGCTTCTGACCAGGGCAGATTAAATAGTACTTGCGTGAACCCATGCATGCAGTTTGGCTGTGGGAGCAGGAATCTATGTCTGACAGATGCTGATGAACAGTATAGCTTGGTGACATCTTGCATCGTATCCAAAATTGTTATGTGTTTATACCTTGGGGAGATCTTCAAGGGTAATACCTGACTGAAAAATACAGAAGGGGGAAAATAATAATAAAATTTTAAAAAAGGCCAACATCTTCTAGTATATTTTGTTGATTAAGTATCAGACTGCAGATAACTTTTTCCTGTTTCATGTCTTAGGTTAGGAAAAAGGTATTACCAGTTTACTTTAGACATGACTGGGTTTGGTTTGGTTTGAAATTGTCTCTGATTAAAAATAGAGAGACCTTTCTATTTCCCATTGAGGTTTCTTTTGCTTTTCATCTCCTAGGAATTTTCCCTTGTCCAAGACTGGTTAATGTGTCAAACTGAAATGTCATCCTGTCACTGTCAATGCCACTATTTGAGCCAAGAGCCTGAGTATCTCTGACTATCTCTGAATTTTCTAATATTACCTCCAACTAATTCTGGACTCTTAAATATGTGCTTGAAGATAGTCCCTTGATTAAACAGTCTTCTAAATATCAGATATTTATTAATTTTAAGGTTCAAGTGTAATCCTCATTCCACTTAACCTAATCTAAACTCCAAGGAGTACAAGAACTAGGGGCAGACAAAGCTATGTCTGTCCACCATGGGCTAAATTGTTGCATACATCCTGTAGAATACTGGAACAAAAAGCGATCATGAGCAAGAAATGCAGGAGACTCTTATGATTCATATATTCGAGATTAGGTATGACTTTTGGCCAAGATATCATCCATCTGTCATTTACATAGTCTGTATGTTTTAATTCAGTTTCTATAATCTCTATATTCCTTTTCGGAATGTAATTCACCTGATTTTAATAATTTCAAGAAAAGTCAAGGCCACCATTTTCCTGATAACCTGATGTACATATTTTTACTGCTAGAAAAATTGCATCTTTTAGCTATTGACACTTGTTACAGTATTGTCAGCAAGACTGGAAGATCTGTCACCATTATTAGGTATCTCTTTTAGCACTAACACTGTGCAATGACTAATTCACCTCCTACCTTAATAAGACACTCTCCTGAAATTTCACTAAGTGGCTCTTTTCCAATTCCCAAGTCACTTTTTCTGGCTCTCCTTTGACTTCTTCATAACACTGATGTATTCATCTTCCAGGGCTGATGCCGTTCCTGGATGCAATATTCTTGTGGTGGTCCTATAAGTGCTTTTCAGAAGCTAAATTTAAATTCCTAAGTTTTCCTTGATAGTCTTCTTTTCATACATCTAAGGACCAAAATTTTTTCCCTATAGTTTCATACTGAAATTTAATGCTGAAGTGATAATTTGTGGTGAGTTCTACAGTAAGGATGTTCAGAACAGACTGTCAAGCTGAAGTCCCCTGCTTCTTTGTCTTGCTCATTGAAAGATATGAGGACTTTCTTCTCCAATTGCCCTAGAACCATGTCTGTTTTCTTCACCATGTAACCCTAGAGCACAGAGATATGTGCTACAGACAGCAATGAGCAACTCATGAACAGAAAGTTCACTCCCAACGTTGGAGCAGGTGGCATTTTAAGAGGTAATCCTCGTAGAATTATCTAGAGAAGAGTCCAATGTTAATAAATCAAATCAAAGGGGGATCAGGTAGAAGGCAACCACGGGTACATTCACAATGCTGACTACACTGTTGCAACGGGATCATTTGGTGAACAACTGTAAATTCCCAGAAAACTTATTCCTGTCTTAAGAAAAATAAGAACTCAGGTCAGAATTGTGTTGTCAAGGACTGACTAAGATTGTCTGATATGACCAGCTCACAAAATACTGTGTTGCCACAGATCCCCATAAAACAGTGCCAGTTGTAACATGTGTATATCTCCACTCCATGGAGTATCCAGCAGTTCATTGTTCCACCTCTGCCAACAGTTTGTGAGCTGAAACTTGGGCAACCAACAGATACTGAAGCTTTCTGGTTTTTTATGAGGAAAATACTGACACTTTTACTTGACTGGGTTATTTTAGAATTCCTAATCAAAGACAGAAAGGAAATGTTTATGAAGAACAGGTATGGTGCCTCCCTTCTGTGAGAGAAAGCTGTCATTAGCATCTGAATCTGTTGAAGACAGGAGTTTTGTCACTGACTGCAGTGAAAATTGTGGTCTAAACCAACTTAATGCAGCAAAGAGCCCCATTTTAGGCTGAAAATACTTTCTTCTGCTTTAATGTGTAAATCAGACTCTCTGTCTCTTGATTTACGTATATGGGATACTGAGCAGGGTGGGCTAGTGTGCCTGATCTTTATGGAGGGAGGATGAGGTAGTGTTAATATGCTACAGACTTATGGAAGGAAGTCTTTGGCATATTTTATATTCTGCGTTTTTTAGTCAGCAGGTTTGTAAAACCCTTTGTGGATGCTGAAAATTTTCATGGGCACATATAAAAAAGCATTCAAAGAAATTTCTTTACCTCATGTAATATCCCTTCCTGCAAAATGTAACTTTCAGTGTACAGACTGCTCACTTTGACTGATAATTTAATGTCCTTCATGTTGCAATTAAAGAAATGGACCTTGAATCTCTCTGGATGGAGGACAAAAGGAAGAAGAAAAACTTTGTCTCTGGATGAAAGAGTTATTTACTACTGAGCTTGAGAGCTGTAATGCAGCATCTTTTGAATTAAAACATTAATACCTGGCTGTTCATGTAAAGTTTTTTAAAAATGTGTGATGGTCTAGCATGACCTTGTTTAGCCAGTCCCATAATTTTTCATTCCACACTTACGCCGTTCCTCCCCGTCTCAGAGCTGTCTTTCACCTCACCTTTGGAGGCAGATGTGCTGCCCTGAAGCGGTGCCGCACCAGGTATGCAACTGCAGTGCCAATTGCACTGATTGTCACCAGATTGGATCAAATAGAAAATGCATAGTGCTTCAGTTATCCTTAATTAAAATAAGCAGTATGTGTGCTCTATCCCAGATGAGACAACCTGATGAAAAAAAGCAGCAGGTAATCATTATGAAACAGGTAAACAAGGCGTTGCTAGAGCTGCAAAGAAAATAGCCTGAACTCTTAGGGATAATATATTAGCGTTATGGGGTGGGAAAGAGGAAAGTGCAAAGTGATGTTTGTTCTCTAATTTTTAAGACGGATGAAATTATTCTAATCTCTAATTATTAAGATGGAACTTTCTTTTTTTCCTACCTTTCATATAGACATAAATGTTTAAATAGGCATCAGGAATTTAAAACTCCAGTTAAAAGTTGGAATTATGAGCCAGGTAAATAACATTCCAGACATAAAGCAAGAAAAATCAACATAATGACAATTAAAAAAGCAATTATAGCAATTCAGAGCCATTTTAGATTTCCTAATGAGCAAACGAGCAAGTGATGAAGGGCAGGTTGCATAGAGGGTGGTATTTAGGGATTAAAAGTCTGGCTGGTGGCCAGTTACAAATGGTAGTCCTCGGGGACTGATACTGGTCTGTCAATCACCATCAGTGACCTAGGCCATAGGACAGAAAACAGTCTCAGCAAGCTCATGGACAAGATCAAACTGGGGAGAATAGTTAATACACCAGAGGAGAGGGCTGCTTTTCAGAGGGATTTTGACAAGCTTTGGGAATGGTCTGACAGAATCCTCATGAAGTTTAACAAAAGTAAATGCAAAGTTCTGTACCTGGGATGGAGTTAACCCCATACAACAATACAGGCTGGGGGACAACTGGCTAGAAAGTAGCTCCACTAAAAGGTCCTGGGAATTCTGGTGGACAACAAATTGAATATAAGTCACATTGAGGGAATGAGAATGAAAGCTAACTACATAGTGGTCTGTATTAGCAAAAGAATAGCCAATTCATTGCAGGAAATTATTATTTTTCTCTATTTGGTACTTGTGAGGCTGCATCTGGAGTACTGTCCATGTTGGGTCTTCCCAGCATAAAAGACAGATTCACAAACTGGTGCAAGTCCAGTTGGCTGGAGGGCTGAAGTACATGATGTACAAGGAGTGGCTGAGGGAGCCAGATTTGTTCAGTCTGAAAAACAGATGGTAAAGGGGAAGTTTTATCACTGTCTTCAAATATCTAATGGAGGGTCAGACAGAAAACAGAGCCAGGCTCTGAGGGAGACAGAATGAAAGGGTAAGAAGCAATAGGCACAAATCACAGCAAGGGAAAAAGCAAGAAAGAATTGCCTGCAGAGGTTGTGCATCTCCAGCTGTGGAAATAATTCAGAACTGAAGTGGAAAAGGCCCTGAGCAACTCCATCTAAAGTTGAAATTAGCTCTACTTTGAGCAAAGGTAATGTCCTGGTTTTGACTAAAACAGGACCAATTCTCCTTTCAGTAGATTTCCCTTCAGTTAAGTTTCTTCTAAGTAACTGCGCTTTCTGAAGTTGACTATATGTTTTTCAGTGTCTGCTTTTAGAATCGATAACTTTTCACATTTATAGCTGTTACTAAAGTAACAGTAGAATTGGTATGCAGAAAGGCCCCTGTTTATACTTATTCCTATGGGAACCAAGGTCACTGTTGGCTGTCTTATGGTCCACAAGTGAAAAGGCATTAAAAGGTCACACATGTGGGGAAGTGTGGACAAGACAGGTGACCAAAACCTGACCAGAGAAGTGTTCCAACCCATAAATATCATAGTTTCCTGCAATCTGAATTAATCTGTTATTATACCTAATTCAGATGCACCTTGTTCAAATGGCATTCTTGAAGTTGTGAGTTAAAGGCTTTGGTGCTGCTTTTACCATTAGTATTAAATTCAGGTGTGGAAATACTGCTATAAGCTAAGAAATAAACACTTATGTGCTGTCAGTAATAAAACAGACAGTATTGTCCTGACATTTTGGAAACCTTGCTATTTGTATTTAAGGAAGTGAATATGGCAAGACATGATTCTCTAGATAGTGATAACTGAAGAGCAAAGCTATGAAGTACGTGGTGAGTGGGAGAAATAATCTCTAAACTTCCTGTCTCTGGTATTTCTTGTTTAACTCTGTCTTCTGAAAACCTGAGGAGACAGGGAAAGTGCAAATCAGCAGACTCTGGACATATATACCTACTGTGAGATAAAGACAGTGGTCTTGGACTAGTTGTCAATAGGTAATTGTTTAGTACGGCCCAAAAGATGAAGAGAACCATAGGAGTTATCATAATCAAAGCATGCATGGACAGCAAACCGTGGGACATGAAAGCAGAGAGCAGCAGCTAGAAAGACGGAAGGGAAGCAAGAAGGAAGAACGTACCATTTGGCAAGCATAAAGAAGGAGACTGTCGAATCTAATGGAGCATTACATAAAGAATTGTTTTCATCCCTGCTTGTTACAGAAGGCACTGAAAGTTTAGGTGGAAAATAAATTGCAGGGGTTGCATTTTTGATCTGGGTGATGTAACTTTAGCCAGAGGGTTTGGGATGGAGGTCACAGAAGTGAAATTGCTACTTTGCAGCTGCTCTTTTTTATTTTTTTTTTGGGGGGGGGTGGGGGGTGATGAAACCCTTGTTCACCTTCAAAGTTGTAAATTATATGTTACATATATATTCTCCTTACATCTCCATCACAATCATCTCTTCATGCTTCTTTTTTTCTCTGCCAATTGCACCAGGATTTTCCCTTTCTTTGATGTCCATATAAGTGAGTGTTCTCAGTCCCTCTAAAGCCTATTCACTTAATAACATGGACTTCAGAAATTAATTTCCATGAGCTTCTATGGATAGATAGTCACTATGGCACCTGTTAAAAAAACTAATCATTCTTGATTCCAGTAAAAGGCCAGACCACATGGAGATTTTTCCCAAAGAGCTTTATTTCATGCAATTACAAGAGAAATCTTTGAAAACTATTACTGACTTTGTTTCTCCTTATCCCCATCAGTGGCTCAGCAACATACAACAGTAGGTTTTCTCCACACCAGCTGTTTGGGGACTTACAAAAGTGGGTAAGCCAGACTGCTCACATATGTTTTGAGTTGATTCCTTCCTATTTAACCTCCCAGCTAGAAAATTAGTAAACACAGCTTCATCCTTTAAGTTGCCAAGCACTTTGCATTTTGGATCAACAATTGCAAAGTCTTTGAGGACTGTAACGTTTGTTTCCTTGGCGTCTCTGTTATATACGTAACTATTTGTAGCACTTAAATTATCAATGCCGTCTCAAAAACAGACGTGTCAAATTTGTTCCAATGACAAAAATAGGGTTTGAGGAAAAATATTTTAGAAATTTTTAGCAGGTTGTGTTCATATTGGGCAAATGTTATTGTTCTTCCTGGAGAGTTTGGTTGCAGTTGAAAGCTAATATCTGAATTTTTCCTTCAAGAACATTTTTAGAAGATACAGCTTTTAAAGTTAGTTGCTAAGCTGATGGTTGTTATTGGTGATTCATACTGTGTTAATCCTGATTTGTTTCAGTCAAGCTATAGTGTTACTGCAATTGAACTATAAGCAGATGTATGTTTTATTTACCTCTCTTGTCTTTGAAATTTTGCAATTTTTCTTATTTTCCAGTGTGAAATATTTAAGACCTTCTCCATTACTATTTTTTTCTGGAAAAACTAAGAAGAAGAATACCTTCCTAGTAGTCTCTTGTCCTCAACAGTTGCCTAGGATATCAGAAATCCAATTTGTCAAATTTATATCAGGGAATATAACACTTTTGCAAATATATTTCTTATTGGTGCAAAATTACTCAGTTGTTGAGAAACTAGGATATTACTCCCTTGCTTTCCCTTTTAATAGAAATTCCAGTGTACACAGAGAAAATCTCTGATGAAAAAAAGATTAGTCCAGAAAGGGTAAAAACGTGATTGTACAATGTTAGTTTTGATGATCAGAGTTTTCTAAAGGAAGAGTTGGTAGTAAAGAATTTCCAACTGGCTTCTACAAGGAACTCAACAAAGAAATACCAAACGGTTGACCTGTACCCCAAAGTATCTATGGTTTCTAAGTCAAATAGCAGCTCAGACCTGTGGACAATTTAACACAAAGCATAAATGCACAAGTACCACTGCAGTTATTTCAATAATCATTCAATGACACCAATAAAGAATTTTTTTTTTTTATTTTTCTGGAGGCACAGGATCAGTTTGCTGAGAGAATGTGGGAGAAGATTGTACAATTAAAAAAAATTATGAATGAATATAAAGAATTACAAAACTAGCACTGAATTATTGCTGTCTGGCAACCGGCTAGAAAATTCCCAGATATCAGAGTACAAAAGCATATGTCATGTTGCAGTCTGTCTCAGTGACAGAAAGCTGTTTGTACTATTAACCAATTGCTGACACCAATCTACAATTAAGTTGCAATGCTTATGAATGCTCAGTTTGTTTCCCAGCTTTCAGAAAAGCAGCAGGAGAACATCTATTCCAACAAAAGTAGCATAAAAACCATTTTTTGAATCCTGTCAAATACACTTTATATGGGGGAAATTTAGAAGACCACCTCAAAGCCTATGTAATGCACAAGACCAATTACACACTCTTTAAGACTGAAGTGAAATTGAAAAATCTCGCAGGCCTTGTGAGTGAATTTTGCAATTAAAGAGCCAATTATGAGAACATCTATTCCAACAAAAGTAGCATAAAAACCATTTTTTGAATCCTGTCAAATACACTTTATATGGGGGAAATTTAGAAGACCACCTCAAAGCCTATGTAATGCACAAGACCAATTACACACTCTTTAAGACTGAAGTGAAATTGAAAAATCTCGCAGGCCTTGTGAGTGAATTTTGCAATTAAAGAGCCAATTATG